>NW_002987021.1:29573-48008 GCF_000006295.1 Pediculus humanus corporis
CATTCTCTCATTTATATATATTTATATTTATTTATGTACTTTATTTTAAATAATTTTTGCTTATATTTACAAAAAAAAAAAAAAATACACTCTCATGAATTTCGTTATACTTTTAAATTAATTTTATTTTATTGTATAACTTTAACCGTACACGTTTAAATGTCAATTTAAACGGGGGGAAGGGGAGGGAGGAGGGGGAGAAAGGGGGGGGCAAGGATGGAAAGTTTATTAAAGGTAGTTTTTCCATTTAAAAAATTACAATATACATATCGGGGTACCCTTTTTTTTTTTGTATACAAGGCCACAAGTATTTTGCGTGTATATCTTTAATTACACTTTAACAGTTTGTATAACAAAAAAAAATATTTCATTATAATTGCTTATATTTTTGATCGATAAAAGTAAAAAAAAAAAAAAAAAAAAAAAAATAACGACGGGGAACCGTAATAATAATAATAATTTAACAATTAAAGAGGTCATTTATGTAAAAAAAAAATTATTGTCGTCGTCGTCACAGGTGTTTAACCTTTTTTTTTTTTTATTCTTATCATTATATATTATTTGATTAGAATAATACATATTATATAAATCGTATGAAAAAACGGGGGTTCCCTTTTGTGGTTAACTTTATTTCCTTTAGTAATAATAATAATATTTTTTTTGTGTTAATGGTATGTATTTAATTTTAAATAATCAATCATTATTTATCACCGGGTAATAAAATTATAAGTTTTTTTTTTTTTTCGCCTAAAAATTAATTTAAAGCCCCATTTTTTGTTTTTTTTTTTTTTTTTTTTCACGTTTTTCCCCCGTGCACAGTCATGAAAATTACCCGTGAAAATTTTTTTCGGGAAATTTTTATTAAATGTTAAAATGGAAGCCACGTTGTTTAACAAAAACGGTCAAAGTTTACAAAATCTAATACAAAAAAAAAACAATTAATTATTAAAATCAATTAACTAAAAGGGAGGGGGAGGGGGGAGGGGGATGAGAGAGAGAGAGAGAAAGAGAAAACGATTGAATTTTTTCCATACTTTTTTTGTTTAAATTTTTATTTCACATCGAAAAATTTTGTTTTTTTTTCCAAAAATTTTAGCTTTTCCAGTTATAGGAAGTGAAGAAATAAGGAAAAGTTTAAATGGCAAAGAAAAAAAGAAAAGGAAAAATGTAAATTATTACAAAAACCGGAAATACTTTTTTTTTTTTTTTTAAATATATATATTTACGTATGGAAATTTAATGAATTCGTTACATATATATATAAAATTAATCGATAATTTTTTTTTTTTTAATAAAATCGATTTTTTTCTGCCTTTTTTATAATAAAATAAGTGCGTAAATATAATTTTAATGCGTATGAAAAATGCGTGAGAGAGAGAGAGAGAGAGAGAGGGAAAATAAGGGGATTCAGGGGAAAAACGAAATAATAATAATAACGACGAGAAGAATCGCGTGTTTTCTTTCACCCAACGTCCGTCTTTGTAATCTCAAGTAAGGTAAAAAAAATATAGGGGCACGAGAGTGTTAAATTTACGTAACGTGCCGTTTCATGCCGACGGTTTTTACCCCTATCAGGGTAATGCAGGTCAACCGGATATTGTGAAATATGGCTACTGCGGTCGAAAACCGGGTAAATTCAAAAGGTTTAAATAGTGAGTAAGAAAGAGGGTAATAAGCGTGGTAAGGGGTGGTAAGTGGGTGGGGATGGGGGCACGGTAAAGAAAAATAACTAAGAACACGAAAAGAAAATTTTTTTTTTTTTTTACCGGTTAAAAAAAAGGAAAAAGTTTTCCACCATTTTATTTGTTTACCGTTTAACTAACGTGTTAACTTATACAGTTTGCGAAAAGTTGGTTTTTTTTAAATACGAAGAAAAGGATACGAAAAAAAAAAGAAAAAATTTATTTCAAATTTCGTTAATAAGGTTATTAATATATTTATTTATTTATTTATTTTGTTTTAATTAAATTTGTCAATTTTTTTTTATTTAAATCGAAATAAAACACGAGAATCCGTCGTGGGTAATTTTTTTTTTTTTTTTACGGGTACTAATTAAAAAAAAAAAAATTATCGAGTACTGGTAGTAGTAGTAGTTAATAACGAGTAGGTACTTTTATTTGTTAATAAAATTTAAATCGTACGGGTATCAATAAAAAAAAATAAAATTATTTTATTTTACATAAAATCGATCCACGTGTGCATCAAAAATATTCCCTTTTTTTTTTTTTTAGTTTATTAATTTATTAAATCCCTCATTATTATTATTATTATTATTATTATTATTATTATTATTTATAATGTTATACCACAAGTTAATAAATTAAGTGATGGTAGTGTTAATGATAATAATAATAATAATGATAAATAAATAAATTTTTATTTAATAATTTATCGTGGGAAAAATTGGCATCCATTTTATTTTATTTTTTTTTAATTTTATTTATTTTTTTCGAAATGATTTATCAAATTTGTTTAAATAAATTTTCTAAATTGATAACAACCTCTTATCAATAATAGAATTTTCGATAAATCATCATCTCCTTCATATTTGTGTCGAATTTGTTCGATTTAAATTAATTATCGACATCGGTTTTGCAAATTTAATTTTTTTTTTTTTTTTTTTTCCTTTAAAAATTTTTGATTTCGATTTAATAAAAACAAAATGTCTGCCTTTTTTTTGCTTTAGTTTCGTGTATTTTTAATTAAAAGGAAAATAAAACAATTTTTTTTGTTCTTTTAAAGTTTCCCTCACTTAATTAAAAATTTTATATTAGCATGTAATCGTTAAAAAACAAAAAAATTTCTCCTTTTTATTTTACGACAAAATTATTATTATTATTATTATTATTATTATTATTATTATTATTATTATTATTATTATTATTATTATTATTATTGGTGTTCTAATAAAAAAAAATGGTAGCCTTTTTCATTATATTAATATGGTAATAAGGTAATTAAATAATGTTAAAAACTGTGTTAATATTTTACTAGAGTTTTTTTTTTTTTTGGTGGGGAGAATTTCAAGAGGGAGGGGGGGCGAGGGGGGTTGTTTTGCCAAAAATTTTACCATTTTATTTTTTTTTTGTGCGTTTGTGTTGTCGTATAATTTCTCGATCGTTTGTAGTTTTACCCTTATCTTATAAAATATAATTATTATTATTATTGTTGTTTAAAAAATTTAAATGTTTTCAGGTATGCTCGAAGGTCGACAAACGATTGATTCATACGAAGAAAATCAAGAAAAAAATAATAATGACGTTGATATGTCGGTAAGTTGGAAAAAAAATTTTTTTTTTTTTTCGTGACTAAAAAATAATTGAGATAAAAATTATATTAAGGAATTAAAAATTGGTACGGATGCTGAAGGTACAAACGAGACAAAAATATCATCGGAACCATTAAACGAAGTGATTTCATCTCGTAATTCTAAAGTTCATAGTCCGACACAAAAAATGGATAAACAATCAAGACCATCTAGTCCGGTACCTTTAAGGTTACAAGACGAAAGGCAAAAAGACGATTTCTATTCGGATGATTCGAGAGATGAAAATACATCATCCAGAGATACGGTTCTTCATATTGGTAAGTTTTGATTCCTAAAAATTTTTTTTTAAATTGTAAGGCGGACCCATGAGACCCCTTAGGTATATGAAAAATTTTTCTTCTCATCAATTAAATTGTCAAAATGGCGACCTAAATTCAAAATGTGACGTCTGACGCGTTTTCCATTCATTATTTTCAAAAAACGTAAACACAAACGGAAAAAATTTGTTTTGTTTTGTTTGTTCGTTTGTTTGTTTGTTTATACGTTTTTTTTAAAGACCGTGAATTGCAATATTCAATGACCCAAATCAAATAATTAAATAGGAGGCAAAAAATGATGTGAGTCTTGGGCTACGAATCATTTTCAACCGGGGGGGGGGGTGGAGTCAATGAATGAAAATGAAAACTTGCGCAAAATCTGGAAGAAAAATAAATAATAATAAAATTTAATTTAATTTAAATTCCGATAGATAGCAGCACGAGTAACAAAAACAAAAAAATTTTAATTTTAATTTACAAACGAACTCGCGTGAAAGGGGGTGGGAGGCGGGGAGCGGGGGCTGGGGGTAGGAAAGGAAAATGGTGGAGTGATGAAGGGTGGTGTAAAAAAAAATCAACCGAATCAAGGTGAAAAAGCTTTCGCACCGAAGGGTAGAAATCTGGCAAGTCCGAATTTAAGTTTATTAAGATTCAATTGAACGGGTCAAGGCGTTCGTTCGTTCGTTCGTTCGGTCGTTTGTTCGTTTGTTTGTACGTTTGTTCGAACGTCTTTTTTAATTCCGTCGTTTTTTATATTTAAAACGTTTTTAATTTTAAATTTTCCGCGTACCTGGTTATTTATTTATTTAAGTAAATAAATAAATTCACGTGTTATTATTTTTGTTTTTCTGCTACCACGTAACAATTTAATTGTGCAATTATAACAAATAATAATAATAATAATAATAAAAAGAAATCATGTTTCGTTTTTTTAAACCATCGCGTTTTTTTTTCTTATTTAAATTTTGTGTTTTTTGTTAAAATATTAAATTATTATTATTATTATTATTATTATTATTATTGTTATTATTATTATTATTATTGCGTGAGTGCGTAATTTATAAACCATATTCGTTATTACGTGAGTTTTTTTTTTTTTGGTCAAATTAAACAAAAAAAAAAAAAAATTGGTACAAGTTCTTGGAAACTAATTAGATCTATCATAGTTTTAAATAATAATAATAATAATATGTATTTCGTTTTTTTTTTTTTATTTAAATATAAATCATTTCGTTAAGGTGCCCTCATTACACCCCTCAAACCCACCCCCGAAATACCCCCTTTGGTCTGGATTAAAATTTTTTTATTATTTAAATTTCGTGCTTTTAAAACAAAAAAAAAAAAAAATTCGGTTGTCATTAACAAAAATAACATAAAAATACGTAAACGCGTGTTAAAGAGTGCATGCGTGTGTGCGTGTACGTCTATATAATGTTTGTTAGGTTTTCCCCCTGTAACCTCCTCCTCCTCCTCCTCCTCCTCCTCCTCCCCCTTCGAAATAATGATTTTTATCTGAAAGTCATAAATTACATGCACGATTTTGCAAATTTTTTTTCGTAGTAAACGGCTTTTTTCCAAAAGAAAAATTTTAATTTTTTTTTTTACCCTCTCGCACCCCCTCCCCCTTCAACCCCCCCCGTTATTCTTTTTTTACCTAATTTACAAAAATTTTTTACGTGGTTTGTCCTAAACGTTTACTCGCAAATTTTTCGACCTATTTTTTTTTTACTAAATTTGAATGAATATATTTTGAAAATAAATTAAAATTAAGTAAAAAAAATTGTGATTTTAAGTAAAAATAATAATAATAATAATAATATTAATAATAATAATAATAGTCCTTGGCCTCATTTTAACGGTTTTTTTAAAATTGATTTTAAAAATTTCTTATTTTTTTTTTTGTTTACGGTAACGAAAGTAAAAAAAAAATAAAAAATTATTAACGGTAATAAACTAAATAAATTATTTAATTAAAAATATATATTATCAATTATCATCGTTATCAATATGTTATTAGACAGTAAATAAATAAATAAATAAAATAAATAAATAAAAATGTTATGGATGTGATAACGTGTGATGAGTTTAAGTACAATCGAAGGTTCATCCGTTGGTACATTTTCTGATTTTGACGTTTTATCCGTCGTTACCGAATTCGGTAAGTTTTCAAATTAAATCCTAATAATAATAATAATAATGATGATGATGATGATGATTTTAAATAATACTCACGTAAGATGAGATTTGATAAACCCTAAAAAAGCTATTTATCGTAAAATTTAATTTAAGAAATGATAATAATGATGTTTCATTCGACGCGTTTTTCCCTCGACTAAAATTTCCACGTAAAATTATATTAATAATAATAATAATAATAATTATGTAATTTTTAACGAAAAAGAAAATTAACTAATGAAAGTGCAAGGAAAACGTTGCCTCCAGACGTCTAAATTATATCGATAAATATTATTTATCCATAAACTTTGTTAAAATTTATAACAAAATTATACGTTTAAGTTTTTTTTTTTTTTTTTTTCTGTAAATTTTTTAACGTTTTTTTTTTTTCGAAAGGGCGGTGTCCATATTTGTCCATATTATTAACAAATGAACGTTTTAACTTTTTTTTTTTTTATTAAATTGTTTTCATTTTTTATTTTATAAATTATTATATCGTTTATGTAATTTACAGGCGGTGGTAGTAGTGAAGGTGGTGGTGGTGGTGGTGTCGGTGGAGTAATCGTCGGAGGAGTTGGTGGGGGTGGTGGTGGTGGTGGATACTGGAGAGTATCAAGTCGACCTGCAAGTCCCGGTGGTGGTATGAACGACGGAGGTTCTGAATCTTCATCGATGCCACCGAGGCCAAAATCCAGGCCAGATCATTCGGCTAAATATAATAATTTATCATATTGGAGAGCGAAAAAACTCGTTTTTTATAAAAATGGGGATCCGTTTTTTCCCGGTTTGGAATTTAGATTTAAACCGGGAAGAGACGTCGGGAGCCTGGATGGAATTCTCGATAAGCTCAGCCTTAGATTGGATCTTCCATATGGAGCCAGATACATATTTTCAATGGACGGAGAGAGAAAAACTAGGCTGGAAGAATTGGAAGATGGTAATTCATATGTCGTGTCCAGTTATAAAACGTTTAAGGTAAGTAATCAAAAAAATTTTTTTTTTTTTTCGAAATTTTTAGACTTTTCCCTTTCCCTTACCCTCCCCCCCAAAAAAAAAAAAAAAAGTCGATTTTTTTTTTAATTATTTTTTTTTTTGGGGTTCTCCCGTGACATAATTAACGAAAATTAATCGGATTTTTATTATAATTAAAATTCAAGAACAAAATAATTTTTTTGAATAATAATTTATTAGAAAGAGAGAGAGAGAGAGAGAGAGAGAGAGAGAGAAAGAGAGAGAGGGAGAGGGGTTAAAAGGTTATAAAAACATAACGTTTAATTCAATTAAATATAATATCAATTCATTTGAAACGATTTTAAATTTTTTTTTTACGACGTAATTTCGACAATATTAAAAATGGCGGATTATAAAAAAAAAATAGAACACGTTAATCTTTATTTTCCATAAAATTTTTCACGCCACCCCCCTCTGTCCGCCCCCCCGTTTAATTTTTATTAACAAAAAAAAAAAAAGGATTCGACGTGACAAATTATACGAATTTTTATTTAATCAAATCGTTTTTATAATTACTGGAATTTGTAATTTACTGGAATGTTTAACGCGAATAATAATAATAATTAATGGGTGATCGGTGGTTTTTAAACAAATGAGAAAATATTATTTAAATAGAAAATCGATTTTTTATATATTTTCCACGATTTTCACGCCTTTCCATGTCTAATTTTTATTTTAACGAAAAATCAAAAAATTTTCCTTTTTTTTTTTCCATTATGTCGAAATTATTTTTGATTTGAAAAAACCCTAATAAAAAATTTTTTTTTTTTATTATTATTTTCTTCCGTTGGAAACTTATTGAATAATTATTACTAACCTTAACGACCCTTTCGGAAAAAAAAACAAAACAAAACAATGGAAAAATTTTCCAGAAACACATCATCCTTCTTAAATTTTTTTTTTTTCTTATCGTCCAAACAAAAAAAAAAAAAAAAACGTATATAAAATTTACATTTGCGTGCAAAAATGTTCACTCCGTGAATTTTTATTATTATTGTCGTTATTATTATTATTATTATTATTATTATTATTATTATTATTTACTATTAATGTTTTGGATATTCTTCCAAGTAAACGTAAAATTAAAAGGTAAAATTTTTATTACCCATACGATCGTAATAAAACAAAAACATGCATGAAACAAAACAAAATAAAACATAAACGATTTTCAATGAATTCTTTTCGGTTAGGATAAAAAAACGTTAAAAAAAAGAAAAAAGAACGAAATGTTTAAATTTTGAACGTTACAACCAATCGACCAATGAGAAACGATTAATTAATTATCTATTTTCTCATTGGTTGATTTTTCGTATGACGTAATTGTTGATTAAAAATTAATTGTTGTCGAACGTTACGTAGCGTTTTAAAATTTTGTGAAAATTTTATTATCGTTTAATATTTTTTTTTTAAAAAACCTGGAAAATTTGACGGAAAAAAATTGGGGGCAAGTAATTTTCTTTTTAAAAAAACGTCACAAAAATATATTTATTTATAATTTTAACCTTGATTTTATATATAAAAATTAAAAAAACGAAAAACGAAAAAAAAGCTTGTGTGATGGAGTCAATCGTAACCGTTCATTATTAAAAATTTAAAAATTTTTTTTTCTCCATTTTAAAATTTAAAACTTGAACACGTTTTTATAATATATTTATATATTATATATTATTAATACATATATTATTCCGCAACTTTTAATAAAATTAATACGAAAGGGGTAAAATTCATTCACGAACGACACGAAATCTTTTTTTTTTTTTTTTTGAAAAATTTTGTGTCACACATTTTTTTTTTTTTTTTTTTGAATTTTTCCAGAAGGTTTTAACGCCCTTCGAATTTTTATTTATTAACTTTTTTTTAAAGTTAAAAAAAAAAAAAATTATTTACATACGTGTATGTTCGTTCATATGTGTAAACGTCGTAAAAATAAAAAAAAAAATATAATAAAAAATAAATTATTTTTAATGTGTCAAGGAAATTTAAAAAAAAAAAAAATTTTTTCTTCAAATCAAGGATGAAGTCGTTTATTATTATTATTATTATTATTATTATTATTATTATTATTATTATTATTATTTAAAATAATGACGTCGATGCTCTCTCTCTCTCTCTCTCTCGATTTGATGCGATGCTGTTGTTCTATAGAAAAAAAAAAAGGAAAAATTTCATACGAAACCCGAAAAGAAAAATTTTGAGGTTGGAAAAAAGAAAAACATATCATTTTCATTCGTTATTATTATTATTATTATTATTATTATTATTATATTATTATATTATAAATCGGAAGTGTTTAAAATGTTTTTATTGGTATTTTTGACCTTGATAAGGTACGAACGTGAGAGTTTGCGCTGTTTTTTATCAGCCTTGAAGAGAATGAAAATCTCGGATAGAGAAAAATGAAAAAAAAAGGTTTCCAGTCACGCCATTCTTTATAATTATTATTTTTTCCGTTGGTGTTTCTCCAGCCTTGATTTACATTTTTCATTCCAGCGTTTAACATTTCCTCGGTCGTATTAAAAACCTTTTTTTTTTCTTTTTTCTTTCACTTCCTATTTTAATTTATATATTGAGTCACCTTCGATTCGTTTGAATGTCGGACGTTTTAATATTAACGTGATTTAATTTATTGCTGTTGCTGTTGTTTTTTTGGTTTTTTTTTTTTTTTTGGAAAATTTTTTCCATGTGATGTGATGATTACGATCCGCTTTTGTGTTAAACGGTTATATTAAAATTTTTTTTTATAAAAGATTTATTACCCCTTAATAATTAATTTGTTGTTGTTGTTTTGCTGTTTTGTATTTAAAAAAAAAAAAAATTCTGCTACGGGTTTCAAAATTACTGGTGATTAATTAATTAATTAATTATTTATTTATTTATTAGTAGTGTTATTATTATTATTATTATTAAAAACGAATAAAATTGTTTTTTTTTTTTGCTTATCACCGTTTGATAAAAATTTTCTCTCGTTTCATTCAATTTCAAAAAAAAAAAAGTCATTACGATTTCTATTATTATTATTATTATTTGTAGTAAAAATTTTTTGAAGGGCGATTTCGAAATTAATAATTTATTTAAAATGATCGTTAAAGTCAACGTCCCAAAGTTTGATAATGATAATGATATTGATAATAATTGATCGTTTTTTTCCCCCCCCCCCCATTCATTTAATGCGCACATTAACGGAATTTTTTTTTGTTTTGATCGGTGTTTAATGTGATTCGTCGTCGTCTCTAATTTTTCTCCAGCGATTATTAAATAAAATTTAAATTTAAATTATGTGTCCGAGTTTTACTTTGATATCAAATCATCAATTTGTTTGTAATAACGGAGTGAGTATCGAATAATGTCAGGGGAAAGTGGAAAATAAAAGGAAAAATCCATCTGGAAACTCCATTTTTCTTTTGTTTCATTTACAGAATGCAAGTTATGGTAAAAAAAATGGTACTTGGAGTTCTGGACAATCAACAACACCGATACATCAAAATCAAGGATGGTCAAAACCGTCATTAAGTAGAAAACAATCTTTGGGCGATGGTGATTTACCACCACCCGGAGGTGGAAAACCCAGTTCTGGAAGAGTTATTAGAATCGTCAATAATTTAGATCATACAGTTCAGGTATTTTTATAACGTAAATAATAATAATAATTTTTTTAAATGTACGCCTTATGCCTTTTTTTTCCTTTTTGAAAAGTGCCGAGTTTTATTAAATTTGAGAACGACACAACCTTTCGAAGAAGTTTTAGAAGATTTAGGACAAGTATTAAAAATGAACGGAGCCAAACGTATGTACACGGTATCCGGACAGGAAGTGAGAAGTTTTTCTCAATTACGAAATGAATTTGCCGACGTTGATACATTTTATTTAGGTTCTGGACATTATAGGTATGTATGTTTTTCATTTTTTAACGATTTTATAAATTAAAAAAAAGAAAAAAAACGCAAAAAGAAAATTTATTGATAAAATAATTTGAGGGGACACGAATTTAAAACGTGTGTAATTCGACACTCGTTATGTTTTGAAAGAGTGACGTAGGAAAAAACCGTTATTTTCAAATACAAAAATATGATTTTAATAAATCCCTAATTATTATAGACAATATGAAAGAGGATTCAGTCCAAGAAGATCTCGATCTCGTGCTGCTTTATCTGATGAATTACGAGAACCTCATAGCAGGAGCGTATCTAGGAGTCGAAGCAAAAGTCAACCTCGTGCAATTTACGATTCCGAAACGATTCGGGGAAACGGTGAGCAAAAAATGTTTAATTATGTGTGAGAGAGAGAGAGAGCTTATGTAGTATGCACACATAATGTAAAAAAATATTTAGAAAAGGCACGAAGGTTCGTTGGCACAAATACTTCACGATTTAGAAAACAAGCGCACGCAGAAGACAAAAAAATTCACAGCACGTTTTGGTTGAAAAGGTACAATTTTTTTTTTTTTTTGGGGGGGGGAGTATTCAAGTTATGTAATTTTTTTTTTTTTTTTTTTAAATAGATTATACTCTTCTTGAAGTTATGAAGGAAGATCCGATTCGCGTGACCATAAGAGGCATGAAAAGAACTTTTTATCCTCCTATTCATCACGCTCCTCAGGATAATACACCACCCGACAAAAGACTATCATTAAGTTGGGTATTTGGATATAGAGGAGTCGACAGTAGAAAAAATTTATGGGTGCTTCCATCGGGAGAATTACTTTATTTTGTTGCTGCTGTAGCTGTTCTCTACGACAGAGATGAAGATAGTCAAAGACATTATGTCGGTCACACAGAAGACATACAATGGTAAATATTTTTATTTTATCGGATGTCGATTTGAAAAAAAATTTTTTAATCCGTTTTAATTTCAGTATGGAACTTCATCCTTCACGGGAAATGGTTGCTTCTGGACAAAGAGGTGGTAAAAATAGAAAAACTCAGGCTCATATACGTATCTGGAGCACAGAAACTTTACTTACCTTATACGTTTTTGGAATGGGAGAATTCGATGTGGGAGTTTCTGCCGTTTCCTTTTCACAATTAGTAAGCAAAATATAAAAGGTAAATTTTTATGCAAAGGTTCGAACCTTAAGAGCTCTTTTTTCCCCCCTACAGAACGGTGGTAGCTACGTTCTAGCAGTAGATGCTGGAAGAGAAAGGATTATGTCGGTGTGGCAGTGGCAATGGGGTCATCTTTTGGGAAAAGTTGCAGTAAGTCTTTAATTCCCTTTCTTCCTTTTTTTTTGGGGGGATTTCAACTATAACAAATAATTTTTTTTCTTAAGACTTTACAAGATGAGCTCACCGGTGCAGTTTTTCATCCCTTAGACGATAATTTACTCATAACTCACGGAAAGGGTAATTTGACATTTTGGATAAGAAGAAAAGATGGTTTTTTTGAAAGAACGGATATAATCAAACCCGTGAGAAATAATTTGAAATCATTTTTGTCATTTTATTCGTAATTTTATTACATTAAAATAATTAATTTGATTTTAATATTTTTTTTCAGCCATCTCGAACAAACGTAACAAGCGTACAATTTGAACAAGATGGTGACGTTGTTACGGCGGATTCAGATGGTTTTATAACAATATATTCCGTCGATGCTGACGGTGCTTATTTTGTACGAATGGAATTTGAGGTAATATTTTTATATTTTAAATCTTCAAAATGAAATACCTTAAATTTCCCCCCTCCCCTTTGTTTTTTTAGGCTCATAACAAAGGAATAGGATCGCTAATAATGTTATCCGAAGGAACTCTTCTTTCCGGTGGTGAAAAAGATAGAAGAATCATAGCATGGGATTCGTTACAAAATTATAAAAAAGTAACGGAAGCCAAGGTAGCCAACCTTAACCGTTAAGAAAATAAAAAAAAAACGTTAAAAAATCACTCACTTAATTTTTTTTTTGTTATAAAATTTAAGCTTCCTGAAATTTTCGGAGGAGTTAGAAGTATTTATCCGCAAAGACCTGGAAGAAACGATGGTAACATATATATAGGAACAACTAAAAATAATATTTTAGAAGGTTCACTACAAAGAAGGTTTAATCAGGTACGTTTGTTTGTTATAAACCAAAACATTTTATCTTTGATAAAAACAATGAAAGCGATAAAATAAAATTTATTCCGGCTTTATTTAATTTTATATTCAAATCACGCAACTCATTATTAATGGCGGCCGCCCTTAAATGTAATATAAGTAAACATATACCCTTATGTGTGTGTGTTTAATAGGTGGTATTCGGTCATGGAAGGCAATTATGGGGTCTTGCCGTACATCCAGACGACGAACTTTTTGCCACAGCCGGCCACGATAAAAACATAGCACTATGGAGGCGTAATAAACTCATATGGACGATTCAGGTTCAATATGAATGCGTGTCTTTGAGTTTTCATCCGTTCGGTTCTGCTCTCGCCACGGGAAGCACGGAAGGTCATTTAATTATATTAAACGCTGAAAATGGAACTTTGATTACAACCGTTCGTGTTTGTGGGTCTCCTTTAACTTGCGTATCCTACAGTCCGAGTGAGTGAGAAAAACGTTTCTGTCCGAGGGGGGGGAAGGGGGTGGCGAAAGGGGGTTTTAAATTTGAATTATTTTTAGGTGGAGATACAATCGGTATAGGATCACAAAATGGTACCATATATTTATTTAGAGTGAGCAGAGATGGTTTTTCTTATAAAAAACAAAATAAAATCCGAGGGAATCAACCGATAATACAATTAGACTGGAGTTCCGATGGAAATTATTTACAAACCACAACATCCGATTACGATTTACTTTATTGTGAGAAAATTTTTATTACTTTCGTCCATTTTTTTTTTCTTTTTTTACTTTTCCGTCGTTATCATGTTTTTTTTTAATTAAAAGGGGATACGAAAGCTTTGATAGCAGAAAAAAGTCCGATAACAATGAAAGATGTTAAATGGTATACGCAAACGTGCACGACCGGTTATACAGTTTCTGGTATTTGGAACAACAGGTACTACCCGATGGCATCATTGATAATTACATTGAATCGAAGTTCAGCTCATGATTTATTAGTTACCGGTGATGCAGATGGATATTTGAGACTTTTCAGGTATTCTTTTTTTTTTTTAAAAATTAATTTTTATCAAAAATGACTTACGTAATGATAAAAAAAAAAAAAAATCAGGTATCCTTGTTTGAGTCCGAAAGCCGAATATACAGAAGAAAAAGTTTACAGTCTTCAAGTTGGTTGTGCGAGATTTTTATTCAATGATAAAAATGTTGTCACTGTCGGAGGAACGGATGCTGCTTTAATGTTATGGGATGTTATAGATGAATAAAAATTAATTTTTATTATCATTATCACTAACCGACTGACCATTTCAATATAATATTATCATTATTATTATTATCATTTATTTTAATTATGTTATTAAATAAGGGCATACAGGAAATCGTCGTGTTGAAATGACGTTCAATGAAATCAAATTAAATATTTAAATTCAACTAATATATTATAATTAATTTTTCTCAAATAATAATAATAATAATGATGATTTTTTAAACATTTTATTTAAATAGATAAATCAATCAATCGAAAAACAACAGCTTTAAATTATTAGTGCTTCCACTCAGGTTTTTTTTTTTTTTAAAAAAAATCATAGAATAAAAAAATCGCTTTTAGTTAATTAAATAAAATAAATAAATCGATTTCCTGTCGAACGTTATAATAATATAAAATTATTGAGAGAACGCTCTTAATAATATATAATATATATTATAAACTTCCAATTACAAAAAGAAAAAAAATATTTTTAAATATCTTATTATCTCTCTCTCTCTCTCTCTCTCTCTCTCTTATTGCGGTTGATATAATATTTAAGTGCACTAATTAATAATAATAATAATAATTAATTAAGTTTTTCATTATATACAATTTTATATATATATATAAGATTATAATTACTGCCATTATAATTAATTAATCAATTTAGTTTTAGTATTAGTATTATAGATATTTAAATTAAATAAATAATATTAAGCTTTTTAAAGTTTTTTGCAACATTTAATGCGGTTTTATTATTATTAATATTTTATAATAAATTTAATTTTAAATAACACTATTAATTTTGCTTATTATTATTATTATTATTGCCGTTAAAGGGAAAAAAATCTGATTATTTTTCCCCTCCTAAATAATTTCAATAGGTTTTTTTTTTTTTTTTTTTAAAATAATAAATTCATTTTTGTTTATATTAATGATGATGATTATTTTTATGATTTTAAAATGTGATAATAACCTCCTTAAAGAAAAAGAATATTATTATTAAATAGAAAGTCTTAAAAAAAAGAAATATGGTGGAGGCATGAAATCTCTCTAAGGGAGTAAGAATAAAAAAAAATGAAAAAAAATTTTTTTAACATCTGGTCATGGTTATCAACCATTTTTTTTTTTTTTTTAAAAACTATTTTCATAACTCATAAGAATTTTAAAATTATATATATTAATATTTAATAATAAAATATTACAAGGGAAAATGTTAAAAAAAAGGATTTTTATTATTTAATGTCTATTTCGAATAAAAATTTGTCTAGAAAAAATGAATGAAATAATTAAACGATAAGTTCGATACTTATTGAATTAATTATTTAATTTAATTATAAAAAATTATATAAACCATGCGACAAATTTATATAAGAGAACTTTTTTTTTTCCATTTAATAAAAGTTTGTAAGAAAATATTTTATCGAATAATCATTTATCATAATTTTACTCGAGCATATTGAAACATATTGTATAAAAATTACATTTGTGTGTCACTATTAGTTATTTTAAAAATGAAAACATATTTAGAATTCAGTATTAACTTTGCAATTTTTTAAAATTGCATTCTAATAATCAAAATTTTTTTTTTGTATATTTCACTCGCTTTTGCAGCAGCATGTTAAAAAAACAAACCATTGTGATTCCACATATTCTTTTCTAGAACTTTTGTTTTCTTTTCTCATATACATAACAGACCTATTTCATGTAACTTTTTCTGTTTATATACTTTTTAATTATTATCATCAATCACTACATATACTAAACTAAAAAACATTATTTACTCGAGTCGTTTAGGTTTTCGAATTTAAAATTATTTTAATTTTTCGATGAAAAATTTTGATTTCTTATTTTTCATTAGATTTCAATTGTAATAATTTTACCTTAGATTTGCAAATCAGAACTTGAATAAAGTATGAAATTTATTTATATTTATAAATTATCAATTATAGAGTTAAATTCATATTTAATCTACATAAGTAGTAAATTTTACATAATTAACACTTTTTATCAGTATCGTTCAAATGGTTTTTTTTTTTTTTTTTCTTTTTCTTTATCTCTACTCAACTGATATAAAAAAATTGCATTCCTTAACATTCTGAACAACTTGGTAATGATGTTTTTTTTTAGAACCCCTTATAATTAAACTAATGTGTGAAATAAATTTATTTAAAGTTTCTTCCTTTTCGTTTTAAATAAATAATAATATATTTCATATTTCGATTATAATAATTATAAGTTTTAAAAACAAATTTCATACAAAAGCTTAATTAAAATAATTTTTTTACAATTCTATCATATAAGTACTCATTAAAATTCAATCTAAACTTTAAATATTTTTATAATTATATAACTTGAACAATAAACAATTATCTTAAGTGAATTTTAAATAAATAAATAAATAACAATTCTTTTATTAAAATGAAGTCCTCGACTCACAAGTTATAATTTACACAAAAATAATATTTTAATAATGTTTTTCTTTTCATAGACCATGTAATTAATTTATAGGGTAACTTTTTAATAAAAATACAGACAATATTTATTAATAATATGTATATGTACACATATCTCCTGTTATTAGTAAAAGTGCATCAAATCATTTTAAAAAATTGCACTTTTGCAATTTAATTTCATTAGCATTATCTTAATCAATTAATTAATTTATCTCAGTCGAATATTATTAACATTAAAACTTTTTAGTGTAAAACAATAAATTATTTTAAAAAAAGATTTTTTACTTAATGGCAAATATGTTTTTTAAATCAATTTTAATATATCAATCATTTATAAAAAAAAAAAAAATGGAAATATTCATCATCTATTCATCTTGCACATACTTTACATTGATAAATAACAAAAAAATTAATTATTTTAACAAATTAATTCGACACGAAATAATTAATTAAAAAGAAATTTTTTTATTTTTTTTGTTGAAAAAATTAAAATTAATTTTTTTTTTTTTTTTTTTTATATATACATAAAATTGCATTATTTTTCACCGCTATTGAAAACATTGATTACAGTTGGCAACCATGTATTTCTTAAACAATGCAGTGGCGAATTCAAAAAAAAAGTATTATTTAAAATTTATTAAATTCATCATTAATGTAAAAAGTTATTTAATTTATCAAATGGTTAAAAATGTTGTTGGAATTATAGCGTTTGAAAATAATTATAAAATACGCCATTAGTATTTTTCACATTCGGTTAATATCGAGACATTACAGAAGGTGAGTAAACATACCAGTTACTATTTTGCCTAATTCTACCACTGACTTCAGTAATGGCCGCTTTCATAAAGTAAGTGGGCTCGGCTTCCAACGAACGTCCTTATTTTGTGTAATCAATAGTTCCCGTGATGTTGAATATTGTTGTAGTAAAAAAAAAAAAAATTTTTTTTTATTATTATTTAAACATATAAATAAGGTAGTTTCCGTGTATTGTTTTTTTTTTTTTTTTTGTAAACATGTTTTTTTTTTTACTTAAATAAAATAAGGTGAGTAAATATTGCATTAAATGCATTCACGTTTATATATATTTAATATGGTGGTGGTGGTGAAAAAAATTTTAAATACATTTCTAATGTGAATAATCTTGTGTGAGCAGCAAACTCCCTCTGCGCAATTGCGTACGCCATTTTGTTCTTCTTGATGTACATATAAACGATTTTTTTTTGTGTAATTTAAAAATGATTGTAGAAACGAAAAAAATTTTTTTTTTTATATAAAACGATTACACGCGTTCATTATGAAAAACTTTCGATTTTAATTTGTAATAAATATAATTTTTTATTATCCGACGAGTAATGGTTTTTTAATATTATTATAAATAAATTATAATTAAATGATGATAAGATTTTTAAAATCTTCCCTCCAAAAAAAAAAAAAAAAAAAAAATTAACCAAATGCAGATGGCACGTTTTTTCTCAGTCTTTCCAGATTGTTCTTATTTAAATATATATATTAACATAATATTAATATTAAATTCTTGCTGTTATTTTTTGATAAATAAAAAAAAATAAATTGTTTTTTTTTGTATATACAATGTCAAGTTTCTAATTTATTAATAATAATTTATACCACAACCACCACCATATTTTTTATTTATATTTTTTTTTTTACAACGTTTTATTGTTATTATTATTATTATTAGTTACATTACATCATGATTTGTTACATGATGTTGTACCAAATTTTCCTAAAAGATAAAAAAAAATATATATATATCATTTATTTATTAAGGTAAGAAGGTGATAATAATAACTTTAATCTTTACCTGATGACACTGACTGATTCCTTCTTTTTTAAATCAAATAAATTATTGTTTATTATTATTATTATTATTATTATTATTATTATTATTATTAGTTTTTTTTTTCTT
>NW_002987021.1:48426-67747 GCF_000006295.1 Pediculus humanus corporis
GGAAAAAAAAAAATGTAGGTTAAATTTCAACCTTTATGATTATTTTGTAAACAAATAATAATAATAATAATAATAAGAGAATATTATGTTTTAATAAAATCATCATGAACTTATCATCTTGTGTGTATGTGTGTGTGTGTGTGCGTGTGTACACATTTAATTAAAAATAAAATATTTAATAATATTTTAATCATCAAGGTATTAATTAATTAATTAAATTGAATTGGTGGTGGTGGTGGTGGTGGTGGATATGATAAATAATTTTAATAATTTTTGTCTTACAAACAATTAATTATTTTTTTTTTTTTTTTTATTATTTATAAAAACATTTTTAACATTAATTATTTTTTTACCTTAACGACTTTACTTTTACTTTTTTTTTTTTTTTTAAATAATAATAATAATAATAAAGTTTTTAAATGGTTAATGACCTAATAGAACGTCTCGATTGAATTTTTAATTTTTTTTTTTTTTTTGGTGTTTGAGAGGGGGGGGGGAAAGAAAATTTATAAGGATTTTAACTCCCCGTAAAAAAGAAAAATGACAGCGTCGTAGTTTTTTTTTTTATTTTACTGTTTTCGAAAATTAAAAGAAATAATAATAATAATAATAATAAACATACAATTTTAGTATGTTTTAATGAGGTTTTGAAAAACATGATAGTACAATAAAAATTAATGGCGTAAAGTTATTGCTTATTTGAGCGAACGTTAAATTACCGAACACTTGTTAAGAAGAAAGAAATTTTTTTTTTTTCTCTCTCTCTCTATATCGATTCAAAATTTTTAAGTTATTAAACAATTTTTTTCCTGTTTGTTTTTATTAATAATTGAAAAGATTCTTATTAATATAAATTATTTTTCTGGAGAGAGAGAGAGAGAGAGATAGAGTAAACGTTGAGCGCACACGTACACTCTTGTAAAAATGTTTTCCACGTTTAGATTTTACTAAAAAAATTTTTTGTTTTTTTTTTTTTTTTTTTTAATTTTAGATTCGAGTTCCCACTGATTGAAATAATAAAAATGTCTTCGAAAGTTGAAGATTCCATAACGGCGGTTTCGGATGGTAAATTAAATCAACAATCTCCGGAAACGATGAATTTTAGCAAAACAAATCGTAATCAAGGAAAATTTAATATTCCGAAACATGGTAAATTGAAATTAAAACGTCAGATAGTTCGTCAAAATAGTAAAAAACGTCACGACACTTCTTCTTGTTTTGGAAAGAGGAAAAATGAAAATTCGAAAATAAGTAGAAAACGTCTTCATCACGGAAAATTTTTCACAACGACTTACAAGAGAAGAAAGAAAGAGCATTCCGTCATAATACCTCCGACTAAATTTTTACTCGGCGGTAATATTTGCGATCCGTTAAATTTGAACAGTCTTCAAGATGAAGAAACGAATCGGGCGGTAAATGCTGTCACTCCGATATCATCTCCAAAACCCACGCCAAAGCATAGTGAAGTCGAAGTCATTATTCCCCGTAATTTGAAAGATCCTCTTAATTTGATCTCTTGCACGGACGATAATGAGTACAAAATGGATTCTAAATTGATGAACAAACGAAGTCGGAAACATCGTCACAGGAAACGAAAACGGGGTAGTTCGGGTTCGGTATCAATCAAAGACGAAACAAACGAAATTGTTTTTGTTAACATTCAAGATGAAAATGTCGAACCTTTCGAGGAAGATCCCCCGGCGAAAATTTTGAAAACCGAAGATGATAAGGTTGATAAGGTTCTTCAAGAGGAAGTATCTCCGATAGTTGAAAAACCACCACCGGAGAAAACATCGGAAGTTGTTAATAAGACGAACAATGCTAAAAGAGAAACATTATCGTTAAGTATTAAAGAAGTTCCGCGGCACTCGGGTCACAGATGTAGAAAGTTCGATGATAAAGATAAAATAGTTAGCCCTGTTATACCTCAACCCGGTGCTTGGAAAAAGCCTCGGGTCAATCAACTCCCCGCGAATCGGAAAAAAAAAGATGAAAAGATGCCAGAATTCAAAGCCAAAAATAGCAAGTACCAATATGGGAATTACGATCGGTATTACGGTTATCGAAATCCTCACCATGAAATAGACGTTCGTTTAAGGTGTTTTATGGACCATAAAGAATTATTTTTCGATAAAGATATTTTAGATATCGGATGCAACATCGGGCACATCACGTTGTGCGTGGCACGAGATTTCGGAGCTCGATCCGCCGTCGGATTGGACATTGATCGTAAATTAATAAACATTGCTAGGAAAAACGTTAAACATTATGTAAACGTGGCTCCGACTCCAGCATATTCCGGAGGTTTTTCAATTCGCAACGCTCCACCTTTCGAATCTCCCATGTATTACGACAATAAGAAAAATTATTACGTTTTCCAAGATTCTCCGGGAATGAATCCGAGAGCGACTCCGATGTATTCGTATCCGGAGAGTCCGGTCAACAGGAATTCTCATCAATATTGCATGGAGTCGCCCAGCTACGCGCCATCCGGTAAAAATACTCCCTACTATTCAATGGAGAGTCCGAGTTACCATCCTTCAATATCTGAATCTCCCAGTTATAGAAGGAATAATTACAACTTTGATTCTCCCAGTTACGTTCAACAGTCTCCAAGTTACCATTCCGGAAGAAACACTCCTCTTTACAGTTTGGAATCTCCCAGTTACCAGTCCCATTGTAGTTTAGAGCAAAAACGATCGCCACAAGATCTTCACGCCGCGGATGGCGTGGACCAAAAAAACTGTGATACATTGTTTCCAATATCTATGCCTATTTTATACGGTCCAGTGGATCCGCCTGGATTCAGCACACAACAAGACTCAAACAATCCAAAGACTTTTCCACACAATGTTACTTTTGTTCACGTAAGGCATTTTGTGTTGTGTGACGTAACCGCAACGCTTGAAACCGTTTTAACTAATTTTCCTATTTTATTACATGTTACAGGGAAATTATGTTTTAGAATCGGACACTTTACTGTCAGCCGAAACGCCACAATTCGATGTTATATTAGCTCTTAGCATCACAAAATGGATTCATTTAAATTGGGGAGATGCCGGAATAAAACAATCATTTAAAAGAATGTTTGAACAATTGAGGCCTGGCGGAATTTTAATTTTAGAAATCCAAGCATGGCCTTCGTATAAAAAAAAGAAAAATCTCACGGTGAGTCCGAAAAAAAGAAAAAAATTAAATAAAACTCATTCGCATATTAAAAAACGATTAATTTTACTTATTATTATTATTATTATTATAGAAAACCATGTACAATAATTATTGCAACATTGAATTCATGCCTGATCAATTCGCTCAGTACCTTTTATCACCCGAAGTCGGATTCATAAAGGTGGAAGTTATAGGAACTCCTCAGCACAGAGCCAAAGGTTTTCAACGTCCCATCCAAGTATTCACGAAACCTGGTTTGACTCCCAGCCGATCGAACACGCCCATGAGCAGGTCGACACCAAGTCAAGTTCGGTATACTCCGTACAATCAAAGAATGTGCGTTCGGAGGCCGGTGTACACGGCATTGACCGTGTCGAGCCACGACATGGACGAGGACATATCGCTTTCACCGAAACAAAATGATTTTCCCACAGCCGGTGACGTGCCTCAAAGTGTTAAAGTCAAACTATCTCCGACGAATATCGAACCTTGCGGGACGAGGTGTGATGTTTCGGATGGAAATTCCAGGTTGTCGTCACCCGACGCAGGTGGAGTCGAAGTCGTCGCAGAAAGTGGAAATTAAAAACACAAAAAAAATTAAAAACGAACTTTTTACGAAGGAGAAAAAAAAAAAAAAAGAAAAAAAATTATAATTTAATTATAAATAAGATTATTTCCTTTTCCGCTTTATTTTATTTTCTACAATTTTTTTTTTTTTTTTTTAATTAGTTTGTATGTAAGAAAAAAGAGGAATCGTGGCAGAAGACGACAGGCATTGACTAGTCATACCATATTATAATTATTTCTAGTGCCGTAAATTTATCATTTTCTCTCTCTCTCTCACTCATCTTTTTCGCTCATCTCTCTCGCTTTCTTTTTTTAATTTTTAAATAAATAATTAATTTAAAATTGTTTATTTTTATTTATTTAATATGCCATATTGGAAAAATTTTGTAAAACATGGCAACACCGGGGGGAAAAAATTTTTTTTTTTTCTTGTTTTTATTTTTGATTATTACCAATTTGCAATTAATTCGTCGGATTGGCAAAAACAAAAACGGGGGGAAGGGGGCGTGTGAGGGGCGGGAAAGGGATGGATATGGGAATGGAGGGGAGGTGGACTCAAATTTGACATTTAAATTTTGGATAATTGCCCTTCTCGCATAATTTAACATTTCTTTTTTAAAAAATTATTTTAAATGTATTATTATTATTATTAGTAAATTTTAAGTTTTTTTTTAATTTTTTGATGTCATCCCATAAGCTAAGCATTTAATTTTTTTTTTTTAAATTTAAAATTTTTTTGTAGTCGTTTTTAGTAGTTTATTTGGTTTTTTTTTTTGAAATAATAAAAATAATTTAAAAAAAGGAAATAATCAGATTTATAATTTAATTATTTAAATTAAAATAATAATAACAATAATAATAAGTAAGTGATTGATAAAAATTATTTGATACGTTTTTGAGAGTATTTTCAAATTTATTATTATTATTATTAGTACAACTGTCATTAAATAAAGATTAATTATATTTATTTGTATATATATATATATTTACAAATATGTATGTATGTATGTATGTGCGAGTGTGATAATAATTTAATTATTATCATTTACATGATTGATAAAAGGTGTTCTTGAAAACGTTTTTTTTTTTTTTTTTTTTTTTTTTTTTGCAAATTCATTGCAAAATAAAAAATTTTATTTTTGTTGTTAAAAAAATGAAATTTTTTAATTTTAAAATATAAAAACAAAAAAAAGAAAATTTCTTTTAATATATTTTATAAAACCTTTTTTTTTCTTCTTCTTCTTCTTCATATAAAAATTAATTTTCTCTCTCTCTCTCTCTCTTTTTTAAAACAGTTACCGATTTAATTAAATTAAAAATAAATTAAAAAGATTCCCGAAAACTAATTATATATAAAAAAGGTTTTTTTAATTATAAAAAGGTAGGTAAGTTACCTTGTGTTCTTTTCTCTCTCTCTCTCTCTCTCTCTCTCTCTCTCTCTCTCCTCATTATTATTTAAATGGTTTATTAATTTTTTTTTTTTTTTGCTTTTTTAAACATTAATTATTATTATTATATTGAAATTATTTAGAAACTTATTTTAAATTATATAATTTTCTTTTTTTTTTTGTTTTTAATTAAAGAATTTTGAAAAGGTGTGTGGGTGTGTGTGTGTATATTTTTATATTTATGGATAATGATTATAGTTATTAAATAAAAAAATTAATAAATATTTTTATTAATTAATAATTTGTATATTTTTAAATAATTTGTACTCGAGTTTTGCAATAATTGCGTTTAATTTTTTTAATTTACAATTAAGTCCGTTTGAAAGTCTTTCTTTTTTTGTAATTGGGTTTTTTTTGTACATTTATTTTTTAACGGTTTTAAATAATTATTTGTAATTTTTTTTTATTATTATTAAATCGAATGCATTTTTTAAATGATAAATAAAGAATTAATGTATGTGTGTGTGTGTGTGTGCGTGAAAATGTTGTTGTACACAAAAAAAAGGTAATAAAAAGTTTATTATCATGTTTTGTTAATTAATTAATAAGGTTTGTAATTTATTGACTATAATAATAATAATAATATATTTTGTTAATTTATATATTTATATATATATACACATATAACTACAAGTAATTTTTTTAATTAATTAATAATTTTTTATTAATTTTTTTTACATGAATTTACAATTTAATAAAAAAAAAAAAAAATTATAATTTAATAATATGTGAAATTTTTAACGCCTACAATTTATAGGATATGTTTTTTACAAGGCGAAAAGTATAGCAAATTGCATCGCTTTGATTTTAACGTATTAATAATAATAATTAAAATAATTGGCGTGACTGATCGAATATCATTTAAATATACTTTAATAAAATTTTATTTTTTTTATATTTTCATTTTAGTTTGTAAATATTAAACAATTTGACGATATTATTAAATTTTTAAAGGTTTAACACCAAAAACAATGATAGAGAAAATAACGATTTTTTTTTTTTTTAAATTTTTATATAATAAATTTAATTTCAATTTTTTTTTTTTTTTTTCATAGCCATTTATTTTGAATAAATTTTTTTTTTAATATTGGGTTAATAGTTATCAATGCCTGACGGTTAAGATTAGGAAGGAAGGAAAAAAAAAAAAAAAAAGTTTTTAATCATTAAAAAAAAAAAAAAAACGTGATTGACCCTTGGGGGCTCGAGCTTTGCTCTTAAATTTTTTTTTTGATAAACTCTTTATTTTTTTGGTTAAAAATTTGATTTAAATATATCACTTTATTATCGATTTATGTTCATAACTTTATCACAATGATTTTATTCGAAAAAAAAAACAAGAAAAACAACCAAAGAGAGAAAAAATTAAACGAATGTTGTTATATCAATAAACTACCTCTTATGCAGTAGGTAAATGACATCATTCATTGATAAGATAATACATATTTGTAGAAAATAGCATAACACACACAGAGATCAAAAAAGAAAAAAAAAATTTTTACTTGATTTTATACCTACAGTGCCTACTAAAGAAACCTAAAAAAAAAAAAAAAAAATTTTTTTAGAACGGATCACATGTGACCCCTGTTGTAATAATTTTTTTTTAAAACCTTAAGAAAAGATTTCCCTTTTTTTTTTATCTAATAGTTATAGGTAATATTTTAAATGTGTTGTGTAAAAATAAAGTGACATTTAAAATGGTAATAACATTACATTTAACGATATATTGTTTTTTTTTTTAAACAACGTTCACTTATTATACAACCTTTTTTATTATTAATAATTAGTCTAGAACTTTAGTGTTGTTATGGCTGTTCTTATCTTAGGCCATGACTTTTGTTATAAAATAAATTACTATGATCCTACCGGTTAGAAAACTATATTTTTAAACATAAAAATATATTTAGAGTGTAAAGAGGAAAAAACTTTTTTTTTTCTGGGGTAAGAAAACTATTAAAAATTATTATTATTATTACGAATGAAAAGTTTTTAAAATTTTAAGGTAAGAATTATTATTTATGATATAAATTTAACTAATGTAATTTATTTACATTAAATTAATGTTAGTAAATTATTTTTTTTTTTAGTTTTTAAAAAAAATTTTTAATTGGAATTTAAATGAGGAAAATATATTTTCATAAGAAAAAAGTTTTTTTTAATTTTTTTTTTTTTTTTTTTCAAAAGTTGGCAGAACTTTAAGATAAGACAATTGGCAAGTCATTCGTCACGTGTCATTTAACTTTTTTTTTTTTATTTATTTATTAAAATTCGTTAAATAAATAATAACTTGAGATAATTATTGATTGAATAAATTACATAAGTAATTAAAAAATTATTTTCGGAATTCATTTTTTTTTTATCAATCAGATAGAAATAAAAAAAAAATTATAATAATTAAAAAAAAAAAAAAGAAAAAAAAAATTTATTTAAAAAAAAGAATTTAAGCTTGCGCATGCGCAGTGTAATTGTAGAGGGCGGGTCGATTGATCTGTTCATGCGCAGTCAAGCTCGTCGACCATATTCAGTTGTGTTTCAGCGCTCTAAGTGATTGTTTCGGAATGAGGCTTTTAGTTTCTAAATGATTTCATAAAAAGTTCGTTATTCGAAATTTTTAATTTTAATTTTAATTTAATTTAATTTAATTTAAATTTTTATTTTATTTTAATATCGAATTTAATTTTCGATGATGCGTTTGCTATTTTTGTAAAGGTATTTTTGAATTGATTAATTTTTTTTTTTTTTATTTGTGTGATTTTTTTTTTTCCACGTTTTTTACTTTCTGTAATTTTTTCAATCGTCTTATTTCGATGAAAAATTTTCTATGGCGCTTTTTAATAATATTATTCTTATTGTCATTATTTTTATATTTATATTATTAATATTAATATTAACAGGTTTTTACGCGAGTTGTTTTTAATTCGTTCAATTTATTATCTCGAAACCGGTTTGATTAATTCAATTTTATTTTTTTCCTTTTTATTTTTTTTTTTGCATGCAATAACGTATAAATATTTATCGACTTGAAAAAAAAAAAAAAAAAAAAAAAAAAAACTTTTATCGCTAATTATTCATAAGTTTTTTTTTTTTTTCTACTTTTTTTTCCATTTTCTTTTTTTTACGATTTAACGACTTTTTAAAAATGGCCATTATTAATATTATTATCGTTTTTTTTTTTTTTTCATTTTAAATTTTATTAATTTAACGACAACCCATCAAAGTTTCGAATTGTTTTTATTAGAGAGAGTGAGAGAGAGAGAGAGAGAAAAAAAATGAATTCGAACGAAATTCAAACGAAACATTTTTTTTAACGGTTTTTGTCTGGTTCCACTTCGATCGATCGGTCGTTGGTCGTAATAATAAATACGGAATAATAATAATAATTTTTTTTTTTAATAAATCACGAGGTTATCTCATTATTGTATATTAATCAAAATAATAGATAATTAAGTCGTCAGTCAGTCAGTCAATCAATCAATCAATCAATTTAATTGGATTTTTGTGAAATTATTATACGCTTTCCGTTTTATTTTATTTTTTAATTTTTTTTTTTTTTATCGTCGTCTCAGTAATGAATATTTTTAAACGTTGCACTTTTGTTTCAAACATGGCGGACGGGAGTAGTAAATAAATTCGCTTTGATAAATTTAATGTTTAAAAAAAAAAAAATTATAATTTATCGAACGATTTATTATTATTATTATTATTATTATTGCCACGCGTGAAGAATTATTATTATTATTTTGCGTAAATTATAACGGGCGTTTAATGATAATATGGGTTTAATTTATTTTTTGAAGGGGAAAATAATAATATCATCATCATCATCATCATTATTATTATTAATTATTATGTCTTATTATCCATGCACGATCGAATTATGTCGAAATGTTTTTTTGTCTAATGACATTCACTTTATTATTTTTTTTTTAAAATGTCTGTTAAAAACTGATTTTTTTTTTTTTTAATGGCGGAAAAAAAAATTCCATTTGTCGCGACAATAAATTTAAAAAAACGATGATGGCATCGTACGTTGGGAAAAAAAATTTTTTTTTTTTTTTAGTGAATTTGTCATCGCAACAGTTGGCAGCCTGGTTTTTTTTTTTTCTTATGGGATTTCGTGATAGATTGCGGTGTGTTGTTGTTGTTGTTGTTGTAGAGTATTTATCGACTTTATCTTTTTCTTTAAAAATTTGAAAGGTTTAATGATTTGAATTATGTATTATAACCGGTCTTTGAAAATTTATATTTACTAACCGGTAAAGATCCGGTACAGGAGGTGGCAGTCAGTGACGTTTAACGACGACTAACGATAAAAGGAAAGGAAAAATAATAATAATAATAATAATAATATTTATGTATATTCATGAAATTTATTTTTATACCTTAAATTTGGAAATTTTTCAATTCCAGTTTATCTCTCTCTCTCTCTCTCTCTCTGTTTCTTCTTCTTTTTCACATAATTTTGTTAAATGTGGAAATAATATAAATAATATGGAAGTTGAATAATATTTGTTTGTTATTGTTCAAGTTTTTTTTTTTTACGAACTTTTAATGTTTTTTATTAATGTTTAGGGTTTTTTTTTTTACTAATGAAAAGAGAGAGAGAGAGAGAGAGTATAAATGTAGAGATGAAAGATGTTGATTCGTTAATTTTTTCGCAACGGTCTAAAGTTCCACGCAAAAGTATTGAAAAGGAAAGTGAATATAATAATAATAATAATAATAATGCAAATATTGCTTGCTCGCTTGTTTTTTTTCTCTTTTTTTCTTCGTCTTCTTCGTCGCCATTTTGAATTTTTTTTTATATGCCTGAAAAATTGATTTTTTTACTTTATTGCTTAACGGTCAATTATTGTAATTATCCGGTGCTAACGTTAAATAATAAGTGCTGACCGAACTCGTTGATTTCCTTTTTTTTTTTTTTTGTTCTATTAAGTTCTATTTTGTTCTTTTTGAATGTTTAATGGGCATCAAAGATTTAAGAGAACACGCTAGGCCACGTTTTATTATATATATATATATTTTTTTTTTTAAAATTAAAAAAAAAAAATTTCAAACTGGTTTTTATTTTTAATAAAAAAAATTCGTTTCGTCTACATTGTATCACGAGTAGTAGTAGTAGTAGTGGTGGTGGTAGTAGTTTATTTTAAACTATTCACGTCAAAATTGATACATTCTCTAAAATATTTTTTCTTGTAACAACAAATTACAGTTTAAAAAAAACAGAGAGAGAGAGAGAGAGAAAAAAAAATTATGGGTTTGAAAAGGGTTTAAAGCCCCCAACGCCGGTTTTTTAAAATATTTATTTATTTATTTATGTAATTTTAATTAATTTTTTTTGTGTGTGTTAAAAAAACGTGGAAGAAGGGATGGGTGGGGGTGGGGTGATATGGGGGAAAGGATGAGGTGGTTGTTATAAAAAGAGAGTCAAAATTATTATTATTATTACTAAACAGACGAATTCGTTAATTTTTGTCGCACGTATTTCATATTATTCACTCGTTTAAAAAAAGAGAGAGAGAGGGGGAGGGAGGGAAAAAGTAGAGTTGAAAATTCATAATTAGCGTGATTATTAAATACATTGTCGTGGCAAGAAAAGGTTTAAAAGTGGAAAAAGAAAAAAAAAGAATTTTGGATGGGTTAAATGCACACAATTGTCGATGTGTAACGATCGAGAGTTAAAAACTGGTCTCGGCTTATTTAAAATTTTTTTTTTTAAATCTCTTTCTCCTCTCTCTCTCTCTCTTTTCTTTATCTATCGTCTACACGTATTTTCTATCTTCTTCATTCTCTTCTTTAAGCAGATTATATGATCTTCTTCTATATCGTCGTCGTTTCGAAAAGAAAGAGAGAGAGAGAGATTGGACTCGAAACAAGTGGAAATAATGTCGTCTGTATTATTAGTTCATTTAAAGTTTATTTATTTAAATTAAACGTGGCTTTAACTTTTATTTTTGTTTTCCTTTTTGCACGTTTTAACGTGTTTCCGGTTTACGAAAAAAAAAATTATTTTTACGGTTTTCATCCAGGATTTTAAAATTTTATTTATTATAAATTTTTTACAAAAATGTAAAATGAAAAAATAATAATGAAAGTTGATGTAGTTGTGTTTCCCCCCCCTCCCCCCTACCTTTTAAAATTTTAATAAGTGTTTTAATTTGTTTTTATTTTTCATTTTTTTTTCTTCTGCTTGCAAAAAATCATCGTTACGCGTTGTTTTGTTTTTTTTTTCGAATCAGCTTAATTTGGTTATGGAAAGTAATAAAGACTCGGTTTATCGACATCGTAAAATGATTGTAGGTAGAGAAAAGAAAAAGAAAAAAAATGAAACAGCAATTTTCACATGCTCTCTCTCTTCTTTCACTCTTTCGCCAGCAAAAATCAAAATCCCAAAAAAGAAAAAAAAAGTTTGTGACTCGTTTTAATTTCGTGTTTCAAAAAAAAAAATGTCGGGGGTGGGGGGAGGATACCATTTAAGTTTTTCTCTCTTTTTTTTTTTTTTTTTTTTTTTTTTTTTGCTTCCTAAATGTGCATAAGCGTGTAATTTGATAGAGAGAGAGAAAAAAAAGGGGGGTTTGAAAGGTACGGAAAAGTTTTTTTTTTTTTTTAATGGGCTTCTTTATCGTTTCCATGACGTTGTCCCCATTGATTCCCCCTCCCCTTCCCAATCGAAAAACTTATGGAAAAACATTGAAATCTCGAAATTCGTGTGTCCACCACCGAGCACCAACAGCAGCGTGTTCGATTTTTCCCTTTTTGGGTGTTTGGATTAACGGATTGAGGGGATACATTTTCCCAGCGTTTATTTGCTTAATTAATTTTTTCAAAAATTTATACTTTTATTAACATTTATTCGTTATATGCTTTTATGTACGTTTGAGTACGAGCCAGCCAGGTTTTTTTTTTTCCAGGTATCAAGGTAACTTGAAACATTTACAAGAAATTTCAATTTTAAAATTTCAAGTTTATTATTATTATTATTATGATCATATTTAAAAAGTTACCTTGAGATTTCATTTTCTCTCTCTCTCTCTTTTCAGTTAGTTGTTGTGTTATTATTATTATTATTATTACAAGTCCTATTAATGTCTCGTTGTATTAATAAATGTCAAATTTCTTCATTTTTGCTCGAAAAAAAAAAAAAAAAAAAAAATTGACCAAGACGACAACTTCGAAACGTGAAAACATCACTTTCGAGTTGACAATTAAAATATTTCGGGTGAAATTTATCAATTATTATTATTATTATTACTATTAGTATTATTATTATTATATTTAATACAAATTTAACCTCGATTTGAGTGTATATTGTTATTATTATTATTATCCGTTGGTCTTTTTCTATTTTAATTTTTATGAATCATCAAATTATTTCTCAGGTGTTTAGAGTATTCCAGAATATACATATATATAGCTTAAACGTGTTTGAACTTGAATCAACTTGTTTTGAACCTGTTTTGTGACGAAAGAGAAAGAGAGAGAGAGAGAGGGATAGATCGTAGGCTGAAACCTTAAATTCTATTAATTTAATTTTTATTTATTTTTTCCCTTTTTTTTCGAGTGAAAATGTATGGGAGTGTAAATAATAATTTCCGGTCAGGGGGGAAAATTCCTCGAATGTATCCTTTGTTTCTTTTCATTTTTAATAAGTTTTCCAATTCGTTCAGGTATCAATTTTTTTTTTTATGATGAATTTTAAGAAATTTTCTTAAATCGATCGGATTAGGATACGATAGGATTAAGGAGGGGGGAGAGAGAGAGAGAGAGAAAAAATTTTGTAAAACGCGCTCACATTTTTTCGGTCGATTAACTTAATCTTTTCCGAACCTGAAATTGTCAACAGGAGGAATATATATATATATATATATATATATATATATATATTTAATAAAACGATTTGATGAATGACGTCACAGCCCGATATATATATATATTTTTTCCTGTGTAAAATGTTTGTGGTTTTTTTTTTTTGGGGAGGGGGAAAGAGGAGAGGGAATAAGTTAAGGTTCGTCCAAGAAATGAAGGGGGAAAGTTTTTAAAAAAATGGATTTAAAAGAGTTTCCTTCTGCATTTTTCAAAAACAATAATAATAATAATCTTAATTAAATGCGATATACATACACTTTTTTTTTCAATGATTAAATTTAATTCATTTAATAATAATAATAATAATAATAATATTAATGATGATGATGATAAGATCGTGCTTGCGAAAAAATTTTTTTACCTGAGTAATCATCTTGTCGTAAATGTTGATTTTTTTTTTTTTACTCGAATGATTTCAAACGATCCGTTTAATGATTAATTAAATTGTATTTGGTCCTCGTCGTCGTCGTCGTCGTCGTCGTAGATGTCATGAAAATTTAAATTTGCGTTTTTTTTATTATTTTAAATGGTTGAAAACCCGGGGGGAAGGGGGAAAGGTTGGAAGGACATCGTGATACAATTTAATGATTCTCTGATTTTTTTGATTTTTTTTTTTTTGTTAATCTGTTGAGTATTTTGTGTTCTTTTCGCAGTTATTATCGTTGCTGTCGTGGTTTTAGCTGTTGTTTGAATTAATTCCACTGTTAATTCTCTACTTTTGTACAGGGAGGGGGGAACAATGGCGTACTCGTTTATTTGACTTTGTCGCATTACTCACACGACGATTGTTTTTCCCCAAAAAAAAAAAAAAAAAAAAATATTCAATTGTACAAACAATACTAAATGATTCACGATTCGTATCCATATTTAGTCTGGGGGTTTGTTATTCACCATGATAATGATATAAAAATAATATTGTTTGAAGACACCAGATTAGAATAATATTTTGACAGACTTTGGACTTGGAATCAACCCCTAAAAATTGAGGGTGTTTGTGAAAGGAACGATCGGGTATATATAAAGTTTTTCGTACGGCGAAACCGGTCATCAGTTGGCAAACGTTTTCGGTCGCGTCGTGTGTTGCTTTCCGTCGATTTCGGGTTTTTCTTTTTTTTTTTTTTTTGGGGGGGGGGCGGGGTAGAAGAATAAAAAGCAAGGATCGTCTGGAAAAGTTTTTTAGTTTCAAAGAAAAATTTTTTTGATCGAGTCAATTTGTGAGCATATTTCATCATCGATTTGTGTCGTTTTTAATTTGTTTTTTAGGGGGCGGGGAGGGGGAAAAATTGTTGATTATTATTATTATTATCATTCGTTGTTGTGGTTGTTGTTTTTTTTTTTAATTGGATGAAATTTTAATGATTCGTTTGAGTGAGTAAATTTTTTACGAGGAAAGGTGTCATTAAAATATACCTGAACAAAGTTGGAAAAGAAAAAAAGGTAATTTGCTTCTTCTTTTTCATTCTTTTTTTGTTTGTTTGTTTGTTTGTTTGATGATGATTAAAAAAAAAAAATTGCGGAATGAATGAATGAATGAATGAATGGTAGGGGGGAGGAGATAAGTATGAATTGGAATGATATGAATTTTTTGACGAGTACCAAAAAAGCTCACGTATTAATTTATTACGCGTTAGGAAAAAATTCAAAAAAAAAAACAAAAAAAAATTTAGAACGTCAAAGGAAAAAAGGAAAAGTTTAAATTTGGAAAAGGAAAAAAGGAAAAATTTTAAATTGGAAAAGGAAAAAAAAAAGGAAAATTATCATTATTATTATTATTTTTGTTTCGTACGTCGAAATCCCTTTTTCACGACGTTACATAAGCGGTTTTTTTTTTTTTCATTCAATTTTTTTCTTTTTTCCTTTTTTTATTTTTTTTCTTTCTGCCGTTAAGGTTAATAATTGGTTGGCGTGACTCCCCGCACTTTAAGGGTTGAAGTCCGGTCAACAAAGGAAAGACGGTTCGATTTCTCTCACCCTTTTAGGCGTGGCTCTCATTCGCGGTTGGAAAAATTTTTTTTTTTTTAGAGAGAGCCAAGAAGAATCGCGTCGTCGTCAAAGGAAGGTAAAAAATGGAAAGAAAAATAACAAAAATTTCTTCGCGTCTTCTGCTTGAAAAAAAATTATTATTATTATTATTATTGTTCTAATATGTCTTTGTTTTAAATTTCGTGAAACGTTGCCGGATATTGTTCGTCGTTGTTGTGTGTCGATCGTAAATGCTGTCGGGGTGATTGCGTGGGTGCGTGTGTGCGTGCTGCTGTATGTTCATAAATGAAAAATTAAATAAAATACAATGCGATATACTGGATAAATTCGATTTCAAAGGTTGGCAAAAATGAAAAAAAAAAAATGTTGGGTATGACGAAGTTTTTTTTGTTTTTGTCGAATGAAATGGAAACGTCGTAAACAGATGAAAATGAAAATGAAAATTTTTTTTCCTTTGTTCTTGTGTGTCGTCGTTTTCAATAAATAAAAATATTAAAAAAAAAATTTATTTGTTTCGAATTCGTTCTGGGGGTGGCGGGGGAGGGGGGCAAACAAAAAAGTGTACGGATTTCGATTTATATTATTAAAAAAAAAAAAATTTGATGAAACAAAGTCGATGAAATTTTTTTCTCTTTTTTAATTTTTTCCTCGTTCTTTTCAAATAAAAAAAAAAAAAAAAAATTAAACGATTCGATGAAAATTTAAAATGGACTCGGAAAATGACTAAGGTTATATTTAAAGGAAATAATAATAAAAAAAAAAAAAAAAAAAAAAAAGAAATTTCCTATAAAATAAATTTGAATTGCGAATTTTAAAATTCTGACGGTTTAATGTCGCCGCCATTAACGCAGCAAATTTTTCTTTTTTTCTGTTTTTTTTAAAAAATAATTTTCAGGGTGAAATTATTCGTCCTTTGTTTGTTTTGGGTTTTTTTTTTTTGTTATTCTTCCTTCCTCGCTTCTTGTCTGTTTGCCTGTTTGTCTTCCTGTGTCTATCAGTTTGTTTCTTTCGGTTGTTTCCAATTTTATTATTATTATTATTATTATTTTTTATTTCCCGTTGAGGGGGGGGGGAAAGAAAAAAATTTTTTTTTGTCGCATTCGAGTAAGTCTGCCAATTTTTTTTTGCGATTTTTTTTTTGCAATTTTTCCTTTGTTTCGAAAAAAAGAAAGAAAAAATTCTCCTTTGTCAAAACAAAGAATAATAATAATAATAATAATACAAATTGTGACGTCATTAAAAAGAAAAAATTCTGTTCTCTTGCCTCAACCACCTCCTCCTCCTCGTCCTCTTTCTCCTCTTTGAACTTTTTAATTACTATCATTTAATTTATTTTTTTAATTAATTTATTAATTAATATCTTTGTAATTGTAAGCAAGCAAGCAAACAAACAAACTAACAAACAAACGTTAATAATAATAAAAAGTTCGATAAAAAAAAACAACAACGACGACGACCGCCATTTTGAAAAAAAAAAAAATAAAATAAAATTGAAATGAATAATAATGTAACGTACGATGAGAGTTTAAGTTTAATCTGAAAAAAAAAAAAAATTGTTTTCGAATCAAATAATCATTTCCGTTTCCGTTTTTTCGATACGATGATGATGATGATGATGATGATGTTGCTGCTGCTGCCGCCGCCGCCGTCGCGGATTCTTTTAAAATTGTATGCGACGTACGACGATTGAACGATTCTTCTTCTTCTTCACTGTTTTGCATTATTATTATTATTATTATTATTATTATTATTATCATCATCATTATTAGTATTGCAATGGCTGACGTTTTGAAAGAGTAACTGTTTACATCTTACCGGGCAGCATTAGATTGATTTTAAGTAATTCTAATACTGTCAGGTAATGATGTCCTCAGGCTCTTAATTCTTCGGGATTAAACGATTGGACTTGGGTCGGAGTAATAATTTTTATTGTTATTATCATTATCATCATCATAATCATTATTAATATTATTATCATTATTATTTTTAATTAAAAATGAGCGTTTGATTAAATAATGCGTATGTATAGGATAGATTAATAATTATTACTCTTTATTTATTTATTTTTAGGAGGGAAATTATTACAGGTAATAAAATAATAAGGTTAAGTATTATTATTATTATTATTATTATTATGTGTTGTTTTTTTTTCTTTGTAAATTTTCTTTTATTTTTATGTGTGTGTGTGTGTGTGTGTGTGTGTGCGTGTGCGTACGCGACGTTACTCAAACGTTGAAGTCATAGAGAAAAAAAAAGAAAATGGCGTCGAAAAATTTTTATTTAAATTTGAAGAAAAAAAAAAATTAAAATTGAACTTGTTGCGTCTTTTTTTTTTCATTTTTTTTTGTTTTCAATAAATTTATTAATGCAGACGTGGCATGAGACACAATCGTGTGTGTCTTGGAAAAAAAACTTTTTTTTTTTTTTTTTTTTTTTTTTACTCGGTTGCACATATAATTCAGTTATTCAAGTTTTTCGACCTTGAAATGAATCAGGAAAAACACACACACACACACACACGCACGCACGCATCAGTAGGATGCTTAAGTGAAAGCGATGCAAAATCAGTACCGAAACCGGTAGACGTAGTAGTATGTAAATGTTTAATTATTTCTTCAAAATAATAATAATAATTTTGCCGCCATTTTGTAATAATTAAATAATTTGTTTCCATTACGAGATGTAATGAGAAAAATTTTAATAATTTTGTTTATTATGTTTCGTAGATTTTGTTTGACACGTGGAATGATGGAATTAACAATAATTTACAAGAAGGTACGTATCATCATCATCATCATCATCATCATAATCATCATCATCAGCGATCACGTGGGCTCGTTAAATCTTAAATGTTTTTAAACTAAAAAAAATAAATTGACCAATGGCCCGATCAATGATTCAAATAATTACTTATTAATTAATTAATTTTTTTTTTAATCAACGCGTTTCCGGTTACGATTAAATAGGTTTGAAAAAAAAAAGTTTTGCCAGTTTCACAGGTTTCACTTCCGGTTTTACCAGTTTTTTCTTTTTTTAACTAAATGAAAAATCATTATTTATTACAATTATTATTATTATTATTAACGTTATCGTCGATAGTTTAGAGTGGGAGAGAGAGGAAGAGGGGGGAGGGGTAGAGGGAAAATTTTAATAATAGCGTAAATAATTATGTAAAAAAAAAAAAAATATTTATAAAGTAAATATATGGGGTGATGGCGCCGCATTGGTGGCAGGTTTAAGCCTCAAGCGATGGTTGGTAGCACTGGATTTTTACCCAAGTCAACAAAATACTTGTTATTCCAGTAGGAATCTTAATGTTAATTACTTATTATTACAAAGTGTTGTTGTTGTTGTTGTTCTCCCGGGCACACAAACATATTAATAAATATAAAACAGGGTCGTAATAAGTAAAAAAAGTGAAACGACGGGCAGAGAGGAGTGGGGAGAGGGAAGAGGGGAAGAAAAGGGAATGGGGAAAATGCTAATAATCATCTTTATAATTTTGTTTTTATATATATATATATTTTTTTTGTCTTATTACTGATGACAACATTTTGTTTTTGTTTCCTCCCCCATTAAATGTTAAATCACGTGGGATTTATAAAAAAAAAAAAAAGAAGAAGAACGAATTAAATATCATGTTAATTAAATGTGTGCATTTATATGTATAATTTTCATCGTGGCGGTAGAATAAATAATCGTTTTCTATTATAATATTACCCAAGTTTATGACGACAAACGACGACAAAACTTAAATTTTTTTTTTTTCGATTTATCGTATCGAATCGAAACGCGACGATTAAATTTTATTTTTAAATGCAATTTTCGGGGAGGGGGGAGGGGGGAAAACAGAAGAAAAGGTTTGAATTTTTTTTTATTTTATTTTTACATAAATTAGAATGAATTTTTTTTTTTTTATCACCCACTCGACCTCCTTCGTATCGATTACCATATCTTATTATTATTATTATCGTTTCTTTTCTACCCCATAAATATATTTAAAATGTATGTATACGATACGCACGCACGCACGCACGAACGCACGAACTCGTACGCACAATTTAAAAAAAAAAAATTTTTTTGTGTCTTTTTTGGAGGGGGAGACCCCTCCCAAAGCACAACATTAAAGATAAAACATGTTCTTTCTTCTGCTTCTCCCTTTTTAATCTTCTAATGGCCTCCGATCGTCAACCTTATGACCTTGTCAAACCGATAAAATACGTCACTTAAGTCTCAGATTAAAAAATTAAGAAAACATGTTGACGGTTGCATAATGCGTTTTTAGGCGCGAT
>NW_002987021.1:67767-74283 GCF_000006295.1 Pediculus humanus corporis
TTCGTCATTGTTGCCAATCGATTTTTTCCAAAAAAAAAAAAATCTCGAAATTTTCATAGAGTAAATAAAAAAAAAATTTCCCTTATGAATGAAAACTGATTGATTTTATCCGTTAAAAATTAATTTGCGTTTGTGTGGAAAATTATGTGTGAGGAGTGTGAGGAGAAGAGAGGAGAATGTTCTAGAAATTATAGTGGGGGGGGGGGGAAAGCAGAAGAAAAAAAGGAAAGGAAAGGAAGGAAAAAAATTTTTTTTTTCAAATTGTTGTCGTTATAATTTCTTGGTTTTCGACTTCAAGGTCACATAGATAACAACAACAACAACAATTTTGTGTGCGTGAGTGCGTACATACAAACAACAAACGACAAACAAAATCAAATCGAACCTCGCCTACCGCCTAAAAAAAAAGTTACGTAAGTTTTCCGTTTTTTTTTTTTTCCACGTTATATTTATTTATTTTAAACGAAATAATTATTATTATTATTTATTTTTTATCGATTTTAAAGAGGGAAAAATAAATCGATCGATAAATAACAACCGGAAGTTGTACTCAATAAAAAAAAAAAAGGATATACGGTAACGTTTAAAAAAGAAAAAAAAAAATTGAATTTTTTGAAATATTGAAACTGGATACACGAAATTAATCGTAAATGTCTCCTGCCACGATTATTCAAAAAAAAAACATTTGGCGTTTTACCGCGTTGTCGTTGTCGTTTTGTCGTATTTAATAACAAATTTTTTTTTTGTTCTTTTATAGAAAAAAATTTTTTTTTGGAAAATTATTAATTAAAATATTATTGCGTGTTTTTTTTCCCTCCATTTTCTTTTCTTTCTCCTTCTCCCCGTTTGTTTCCTTGTTTGTTGGTTTATTTTTTAACAACCGACCCAAGGAGGGAAAAAAAAATTGGTCGGATTAACGCCGTTAACATAACATTTTATTATTATTAATCAATTTTTTTGGTCGATTTCCACGTGAATAAATAAGAATATTTAATTTTTTCTTTAACTCTTCCGCCATTTTGTTAAAAAAAAAAAAAAATAACATGTGGTGCCAGAAATAAATCCGCAGATTAGACAAATGTATCAAAAAATGTCGTCTCTATAGAAGGATTTCGGGTTGTAGTAACAAGTGGTTTTTCTTAATTGGTTTTCTTTTCAAACAAACAAACAAACAAACGAATTTTTTTTTTTTCGAGAACAAACAAAACGAGTCAAAAAATATATATATATACGAACGATGAGAACCTGAAGAAAACAAAACCTTAAATTTTTTTTTGTTTTTTTTTTTTTAATTGTAATTTCGAGAATGGTGGTTTTTTGATTTATAAATGAGTATTAATTAATCTACTTCCACGTGTTTTTTTTGTATGAATCGGATAAGGCACGCTGTTGATTGTTCAAGTTAAAAATGACGTGTGAGTAATTCGTAAATTTTTTCCTAGTTTTCTCCTTATATGTATACAATTAAAAAAAAAAATTTGTCGCTAATTTTGTAAAATGAAATTTAACGACAACAATGCCAACAACAACGACAACAACAAAAACAATAACAATAATAATAATAATAATAATAATAATAATAATAATAATCGTTAAAAATTTCGTTTGGAAAAAGTATTAATTAATAACATTATAAATCAATAAAAATCAATTATAACTATTATTATTATTATTATTATTATTATTATTATTATTATTATTATTTACCTTCGGGTAAATGAGAAAAAATGTCGCCATAATTAAAAATAAATTAAATTACCAAAAGTTAAAATGTTTTTTTTTTTTTTTTCCACGCCAACGGTCAAAAATATTTTTCTTAAAATAAAAATTTTATCGGATTTTGTCGTCGTCGTCGCCATCGTCGCCATCGTCGTCATCATCATCGTCATCAATTTAAAATATTTAAAAATTTTTTCGCTCTCTCAAATATATTTATATATATTATTCGCCATTGATTTAATCGATTTAATTTTCAAAAAAAAAAAAAACGTGTCAAAAGTCGACGTGACACCAGACAAATTTAACAACAACAACAACTCTTTTCACTTCTTCATTATTATTATTATTATTATTATATGTAAGAGAAACGTTCAAAGCCGTGATTCATTTTTTGAATTTTTTTTTTTTAACAACGAACATATTAATAATAATAATAATAATAATTAATACATTTAAAATAATAATGATAATAAGAGGGCAGAACAAACTAAATATATATACGGGCTTATTTTTTTATTTTATTTAATAATAATAATAAAAATCCTTTTTTTCACTTAAATCGCACCACCGTCACCAATTAATTCTTTTTTTTTTCTTCTGCTTCGATTGTTAAACATATTACATTTGTTATAAAAACAAACGGGTTTGCATATTACTAAGGGTGAAAATTTAAATAAAACAACCCTTAAAATAATTTTACGTAAATCGTTAACACATTTTTTGAAAAAATTTGTTTGTTATAATTTACCCCCTACATAACGAATTATTATTATTATTACTACTTATTGATTGATCGTTTTTTTATTTAACGGAAACGAGAAAGAAAAACAAAATGGCGGCGATAATTAATAATCCGTTTTTTTTTTTCTTATAAATCATTTTGAAATTTTTATTAAAATTTTTTTTGCTAAATAAAAATTAATTTATCTAAACAATTAAATGTTAATAAGTTGGTAACAATTGATAATAATAATAATAATAATTTTTGGTGTCATCTCGCGTTGGAAACAAAAAAAAAAAAAAAAAAACAGAAAAAAAATTTTGCTGTTGGCAAAGTTTTAATAAAAAGAAATATTTACAAAAGATTTTTATTTTTATATATATTAAAAATAATTTTATTTAGTTTTGTGGGAGATTTTTTATAAATTTTATAGAGTAAAAAAACAAAAAAAAAAGTCACCGCCAACGTCGTCGAATTTTTTGTTTTAAAAAAAAAATGGCGTTTTCATTACGGCCCTGCTGGACTGCGTAAATTTATAATTTCAATATTATTATCATTATTATTATTTGTTGTTGTTGCGTGTAGTTTATAAATGTATTCGATAACCTTTGAACTTAAACTAATAAAATTTTTTATTCTGATTATTTGGGATAAGAGAGAAAGAGAGAGAGAGGGGGGAGAAAAAAATTTTTTTTTTGAAAATCGAAATTTTTAAAGTTTTCGTTTGAAAAATAAAAAATGGCGGGAAAAAACTTTTCTCCGTTTGTTTTAAAGGAAAATTAATTATAAGATTTTGATTTTTTTTTTTATCTGATATTAAATAACATTTTCTAATTACGGTACTGATATATTAAATACGATTTTTTTTTTTTTGGTTAAACATGAAAATTTTTTACGTATATTTCACGACAGGCGGATATGACGTCACTAAATTATGCATATTCCATTGGCATTAAAAAAAAAAAAAAAATTTGATTTTATTCATACGAAATGAATTTTTTAAAAAAAGGTATACAACGATTATAAATATCATCTTGATTTACCTGTATTTTGTTTTTAACATTTCGAATACCTGAAATCATTACAAAAATTGATTTTGTAATTTATTAAATCTTTTCTTTTCCTTAACCCCCCTCCCTCCCCCCCCTCCCCGTTTCCTCTAAAGAAAAAAGACAATTTTAAAATGCAGTAAAAAAAAAAAATTTTTCTTACATTTATTTTAAGAAAAAGAAGAAGAAGAAAAAGAAAAAGAAGGAAAAAAATTATGTGAAATCGTACCTAAGCGTACCTAGTCGGCCCCGAACCTGAATACAAGTTTAAACATGCTTTTTTTTTAAATGCACCATTTATTATTATTTGAATTGCTTAAAGCTAAATAAAAAAAAATTTTTTTTTTTCCTTATGTTATGACACGTTTCGAAGTGAAATGAAACGAAAAAGAAAAAAAAAATTTTTTCAGGTTCGAACATACAATTTTTCCTTTTTTTTAGGTGATGACGTCACTCATCATCATCATTCATAACTTTTTCTTTTTGATTTTGTAATAAAAAAAAAATTGCATGTGTGTGTGAAATTTTTAATATTTTGTTTACAGGTATCAACACCGAAAGGTTTCTTTCTCCCCCAGTTATCAGTATGAGAAGTAATTGATGACGTAGAAATGTGAGGAGAAGTGGGGGGGGGGAAATGGGAGAGGGTGGTGAATAAATAAAATAATTTTTTAATTGCGAAAACAGGTAGAAAAAGAAGGGGGGGGAAAGAAAAAGGTTTAATTATTTGTCGTGTCTGTCACGTTTCATTTTTATATTTAACATCGTTTAACGTTTATCCATGGCAACTTTTTTTTTTTTTGAAAAATATTTACAAAGAGAGAGAGAGAGAGAGAGAGAGAGAAAGAGGGAGAGAGAGACAAATAAAGCGGACACATGACAAAAGTTAACTACCCACGTAAAGAATCTAAAGATAGATGCCCTAAACATTCCAACCTCATCCGTTTTATAAATAGTATATCAGAAAAAAAAAAAAAAATTTTTTTTACACAAGATAATTGCTCTCCTGTCTCATTCTCTCTCTCTCTCTCACACTGCTCCCCCTCAATTTTCCTCTTCTCTCTCTCTCATCCAAACTCTCTTTTTCTCCTGCTTGGATTCTCTCCCGCGGGCATTAATATTTAATTTTTATATTTACACCTTTTTACTCTCTTCACTCACAAAAACCTTTTTTTTATTACGTAATTTAATCTTTGTTATCCCTTTTTTATTTCACATTTATGACGTCATCAAAACATTGTTACCAACAACCATATGTCGAAAATGTAAAAAAAAAAAAAAAATTTTTGTTTCGATTTAAGCCGTTGAAAATTTAATTTTGTCAACTCGATTTTTAATTTTTTTTAAAATGTTAATCGATTAATTAAAAAAATACGAAATACTTTCCTTAATACGGTCCTTAAAAAAAAAAAAAAAAGGAAACGCTTACCGTTTGTCGTTTTTAATTGCATAAAAAAAAAAAAAAAATTTAACCTCATTAACATTAAGTTTCATACGTTTTCATTACCTTAAAAAAAAAAAATGTTTTTTTTTTTCGGTTGTTGTTGTTTGTTTGTTTGTTTTTACTTTTTCAGGTATAACAAAAAAATGGGGAAATTGTTTAAATTTAATTATTTATTTATTTATTTACCTTTTTGTAATAATATATTATAGATTTTTTTTTAAAATAATAAATAATTCATTTTAAAAAAAAAATTATTATTCAGTAACAATTAAATAATTTAAAATTTTATTTATTCTATGACTTTGTTTCTGTGAAATTTATTTGTTATGGATTTTTTTTTTTTACTTTATGAAATATTCGGGGAAGCTTTTAAGTTAAGTAACCTAAAAAAAAAAAAAAAAAAAATTTTTTTTAAAATGAAATTCAATGATTGAACCTGATAAATATTCGAAAAAAGGGACGAAGATCAATCATTATTGTAAAAAAAATCTTTTGCATTTCAATGTTTTTTTTTTTTTAAATTCAGAGGCGGAACTGGTTGTTGGATTTGGTTGTTGTTTGTTTGTTTGTTTGTTTATTATTTACACGGATATTATTATTATTATTTTATTAACGAGTAAATAATACGTCGAAAACATTTTTTTTTTCAGATGATATTTATTACATATATAATTTCATTTTTTTTGATTTTTTCTCTCTTTCCGGTTTGGTTTTGAAAAAAGGCGGGAAATTATAGTAAATTTAAAATTTTAAAAAAAATAAATAAATAACCGATAGAGAGAAATTTCTGTCGTTAGGATTATACAAAATAAATAAAATAATTTAATTAGAAATACGTAACGTGTTATTATGACGATGATGATGATGATGATGATGATGATGATGGTGATTATCCTTATTTCGATCCTTTTTTTTCCTATCTCTCTCTTTCTCTCTCTCTCTCTCTCTCTCTCTCTCTCTCTGTCTTCGCGTCACTTTTCAAATAACAAATGATATGAAAATGATAATTTAATACAAAATTGGCGGGACGGAAAAAAAAAAAAAAAAAAAAAAAAAAAAAAAAGAAACCTTAGGTCATGACTTATGTTAAAAATAAATCAGGGTCGGGTGTAGTAGATTCGTCAGAAAAAAAAAAAAAAAAAAAAATTAATTTTTTCTGATTCATTATTTAAAAATGCGCATTTTATTTATTTATTTATTTATTTTTAAATCGGGATTTTCTCCTGTTTTAAATTAAAATTAAATTTTTTTTGTTTGTTGTTGTTGTTGTTGTTGGGAGTAGGGATTGAGAAAAATGAATTTTGAAATTTTTAACCCGCGACTGATCGTTTCTCTCTCTCTCTCTCTCTCTGAAAGGCTGAAATGATAAAATTAATAATAATAATAATAATAATTGATAGGACGACGAAATAATAATAATCGTTATCGTAAAAATTGTGTGTGTGTGTGTGTGTGTGTGCGTGTGCGAGAACCAAACGGAAAAAAAAAAAATTTCCAATTTATTATAATATATACGTTCGATGTTTACGAATCTTAACTGACCCGAGACAAAGTTCACAATGTCTGTAGATAATAATAATAAT
>NW_002987021.1:74613-76993 GCF_000006295.1 Pediculus humanus corporis
TTTCGTTTTTCCTCCATGTAAAAAAAATTTAATACGATGAAAACCGATGATACTTGTCTGGTGACACTATTTAAATAAAATTTTTTAAAACCCCGACGACAAAGACGAGGACGACTACGAGGGCGACAACAACAACAACAAAAACAACGACCACGATGATATTAATAACGATAATAATACAACGTTTTTTTTTTTTTTTGTTTTTTTCTTTCTTATTATTATTATTTTCGCACGAGTTTTTATTTAAAAGGAAAAAAGGGGGAAAATTTCGTCAAATTGTTTAAATTTTTTTTAAAAACTTTTTTTTTTAAACAAAAAAATTTTTGTCAAAGCCAAGCCACCATCTTCATCTTCATCTTCTTCTTGAAATGAGTGAATAATTAATTAAGGACCGGTCGAACAACATGCATGAAAAAAAAAAAGAAAAAATACCTACGCACACGCTACGACTTAAACGTTCAAATACCAAAAAAAACCTGACGCAAACCTGTTTTTTTTTTTTTTTATTCAACGGCGACTCTTTTTATTATTATTATTATCATCATCATTATTATTATTTTCTTCATATATATATATATATATATATATATATATATATATATATATATATATATATGTGAATAATTTTTTTTAAAAAAAGAAAAAAAATTAAATTTTTAACGCGCGCGCGATTATTTCGTAACAATTGATCGATTAGTAATCGATAAAATTACGCGGCGATTTCCCTTCCCCCCTCAATCCCCTCCCCGCCGATTTTCCAGGAAAATTTTTATTTACATCCCCCGTTGTTGTAGTTTCCGATCACAATATAAGAATAAATTTTATTAATTTTTAATTTTTACTTTTATACCGGAATGCATACTGCCGGGGGGGAGGGGAAGGGGAGAGAAGGGAAAAAGCGAAAGATGACGATTGAAATTAATATTAAATAATAATAATAATAATGAGAGCGTTGAAATAAAATTTAAAAAAAAAAAAATAAGGTGAATAACATTTAATAAAATTAAAAAAAAAAAAAAAAAAAAATGGTAAGATTATACGTGGAAGGATGACGCAAGAGATGCAAGTATGGACCGGTTAAAAGAATTCATCTTGTTTATCTCAACCTGGCCGCAACCATATTTATATATATAATTTTTTTTTTTTTATAAATTTCTATCCCGTTTGTTATTGTTGTTGTTGTTGTTGTTGCATCCCCATAAGGCGACACGAGAATTTTTTTTATTTATTTTTTTAGGGGGAGGGACTAGGGATAAACACATCGTATCAAACGAATACAAAACAAATTATTATTATTATTATTAACGACATTCGAGTATTTAAATGTGTAAGAATGATGATGATAATATTTTTTATTAAAAACCCGACGGAAGAGGGGGGGAAATAAATAAATAAATAAATTTTTAACGATTTTTTTTCTATTTTGTTATTAATTAATTTATTAATAAATAAGAAAAAATTATCAGCAATACGAAAATTATATAAATAAATAAATAATTAATTTGTTTAAATAATCGAACTGATAAAATTAAATGAAAAAAAAAAAAAAAAAATTTTTTTTAATAAAAACGAACACACAAACTTATGTAACGCGACAAAAACATAACAACAACATAATAATAATAATAATAATAAATTATTTATTTAATGGTTAAATTGATAAACGCGAACGCGATAGTGGAAAAAAAAAATTAATTAATTAATTAATTATTGCGATTATTAAATGAAAAAATTAATCATTTGTTGTAATAATAATAATAATAATAATAATAATAATACTCAGCGATTTTTTTTTATTGTAAAAAAAAAATTGTTAATGTTGTAAAAATCGCGATTAAATTATTAACGAGGACATTTTTATTTATTAATTTATTAATAATTTAAATTTTAATTAAAGTTTTTTATTTTTTTATTTTTTTTTGGAGTAATTTTTACTGTCGTTGTGGTCGTCGTCGTCTTAAATACAAAAAAAAAAAACAAAAAGTTTTTTAAGAAATTAACAAAAAAAATTATTTTGTATGGATTCGATACAATAATAATAATAATAATAATAATAAAATTCGATCCTAATCAAATTGAACTCTGGTCCCACAACAGATTGTAGTGTGTTCAGGTCTGTGTCTCTGGGGCGAAGGCCACAACGGGAAAAAGGGGCCCAGGGGTCGGGAGTCAAATGTTAACATTTCCTCAGCCGCTGATAACCGTTTTCTATGTGTGTGTGTAAATAACGATTGAAAACTTTTGAATGCATTAATTTTTTTTAAAAGAATTTTGTCAGTTGGTTTGTTGTTGTTATACTTTAATATTTTTTTTGTTTATAACAATCATTTTATTAATTAATTAATTAATTAAATGAAGATTAACAACATTAATTAATTTA
>NW_002987021.1:77561-83592 GCF_000006295.1 Pediculus humanus corporis
AAACGTGTTTACTGTCACGATCTTGCAAATGTTGACCCCTAAGATCGAACATTTAAAAATTTAATAAAAAAAATTATTATTATTATTATTTTTGTTGTTGTTGTCGTTGAAATTATAAATAATTTAATTAATAGAAATTTATCATTTGCCTAAAAAAAAAAATAATAATAATAATTTATTAATATAGAGAGTAAGAAAAAAATTTTTTTTTTCTTTTTAAAACAAATCTAATTACACGTCATTGTTTTTTTTACAAATCGAATTCCTATCGAAAAATCATCGTTGTTTTAATAATAATAATAATTTTGTACAAATGAAATAAAATGAAAATATTTTGAAAAACTAATCAAATTTTATTAAAATTTGTCGATTCTTAAAATCAAGTTAAAAAAAAAAAAAATTTATTGAAATGTTTGAGTCGTCCATTTGCTGAAGGTAACGACCTTTTAATTGTCGTTATAAGATTCAGTCAACTGTATTGGGCTTACGTTTTATTTTACAAATGCTACTAAATTTACAAACAGTTTTAAATTTCTAACATTTGAATTTATTTGAGTTTATCGATTAAAATGAACGTTAGTTAAGTTTCTATTTATATATAAAATTATTACGTTTAAACTTATCATTAAAAAAATAAAAATTTCCTCAAAAAACAAATTTTTGCTTTCATGCCATTGAATATTTCCATGCATTTTCTTTTCTTTTGTTTTTGAATTTTTTCTTATAAAAATTGATGTGTTGTTTTATTGAGTAGTTTTCCTTTTTTCTTTTTAATTACTTTAATTAAAATTTTAAAAACTATTTTATTTAATTATAATAAGTAAATATATCCTTATGATTACAAATAAAATTGAGGAATGAAGTTTGAATGGAGATTTATGTTGTTGGGTTATCATAAATACATCAAAAAAAAAAAAAAAAAAAGGAAAAAATGTTTTTATATTTAAATAAATTATAAATTTGTATTTAAAAAAAAAGAATATATATAAATATATAACTTTTATTTTTGTTCAAAGGATTTTGAAATATTTGTTGACCTTTTATTCTGGCAGTAACAACCCACTTAACTCATTTCAAGAGATAAAAAAAATCATAAACGACCAAATAGAATTTATCACTTAAAAAAAATTTTTTTTTTTTTTTTAAACATAAAATACTGTTTATTATGTTTGATTTAAAAAAAAAAAAAAAATGTTCTTTTGTATAAATTTTTTTTTATTTTTTTTTTTCACTGTGCGGTTTTAAAATTTATTCATTTAAAATGTAAATTTTCTTTTAATACTCTGAAGTGGTATTAAATTTAATACTATTATTCAGGTTTTTTGAACATTTAAATGTATAAATATCGAACGTAAATAGGAGTTGTTATTAAAAGAAGCAAAAAAAATATATATATGTATATATTTTTCAATTGATCTTATCCATTTTTTTTTTTTTTTTTTTTTTTTTTTTGTTTACTGAATGTTTTCAAATAGTAATGGGGGAAAAAAACCCGGGAAATAACATCGTGTAAACACCGTACGTGTGAAAACACGCTCTCAATCTTCTGACACGTTAAAAGTTTTTCAATGGTACTAATTTGTTGTCAAAATGGAGAACTTTGTCGCCACGTATGTATTAACGTCGTTTTGTTTTTTAATTTTAAATGCAGAAACGACGGTTCCATGGTATGAAGATTTACCAGCGGTTGCTATGGACTATAAAGTTCACATAGATGCGGGAAAAGAAGATTGTTACTTTCAATATGTCAATCCAGGAGCGACTTTTTATGTTAGCTTTCAGGTAGCCGGATTACAAATTGCTTACATATTATCCATATGCTACGTGTTTATCGGTGTTATTGTGTTCAATATTTGGCCTAAAATGATTTTTTAAAATCATAAGTAAATTTTAAAAGTAATTGTTTTTTACTTTTATAAACGCCATTAAATTTTTTTCTTACTGTAGTCATAAATAAATTACATGGCATTGCCGAAAATATGATTGTGAATTATATATTTTTTAATTCGTTTACCGATTTTTATTTTTTTTTTTTTTAGAGTGTTAAAAAAAATTAAATTGGTTTTTTTTTTTGCAATTTTAATTTAACAAATTTTACACAGCGAAATAAATATTTTTAAAATTTTTATGAATTATTAATAAAATTTCATTTAGTAATATTATTTGAATTAAAATTAAAAGGTTTTAAGGGGAGGTGATGGAATGGCTGGATTTGCAGTACATCATCCATCAGGTGCAATAGTTCATCCTTATCAATGGAAACCTCATTCGGAATACCAAGATGATCATTCAACCGGCGGATATTATTCAGTTTGTGTCCACAATCAGTTTTCAAGATTTGCAGCTAAGTTAGTTAATCTGTATCTGACAGTGGTTACACCTGAAACATTAGATCAATTTACTAAAGAATTAGAAGAATTAGATCTCACTGTGGCAAACTTTACGGTAATAATTTTTTTTTTTTCAAATGTGACTTACTTACCTTAAAATTTATTGTGAGAAACACTTTAGGGTTCGATTTCGAGAAAAAATTCATTTATTAATGTCTTATTTATACTCGTAGGAATCCATAACTAAAGTTCAACAAAATATTAATGAAATTCTGCAACAGCAACATTTTACAAGAGGAAGAGAATCGAGGGATTATAATATATTATTAGATAATAAATCATATGTTCAAAACTGGTCAATTGTGCAAATTTTTGTTATTATTATAGCAACATTCACTCAAGTTTATTTTGTACGTAAACTATTCGATGTTAAATCAAGATCCAGAGCTTGAAATTGAAGAAAAAAAAGAAGAAAAAAATTTAATCAAAAGAGAAACGATTAAGTTTATTACATTCTGCATTTCTATATATATATATATATATATACATAAATCAAAAATTTATCAATTATTATCTATTTTTTTTTTAAATCATCATAAACTGAATTCTTTTTTTTTTTCTTTTTAACAAGAGGTAAATTTGTACTTATTCTTATGTTATTTTATATATAAGAGTAATTTTTAACAAGCATATAATTTATTAAAGTTGAGCATTTAACATTCGATTTTATTTATTTTGCATTTAAAAAAAAACTTTTTATTAAAAGAATACTTTTCAATTTAATTATTTATTGTTTAATAATGATAAAAATTAATTTTATTTAAAAATGTATTAAAAAAAAATATTTTTTGAAATGTTTTTCTTTTTACGTAATTACCAGTATTTACTTAAATTTTTTTAAAATTAATAAATTAATTATTATTAAAATATATAAAAGTGCTCTTATTTAAATATATTTCCAGCAATTATTTAAAATTTTTTCATGTTTAAAACATAAAAAAAATCTTATTTTATAATTTTATTTTTTAAAAAATGTATTTAATAATAATAATAATGTATTTTAATAAGTTAGTTAAAAAAAAAAAAAAAAATAATGGTTTATAAGATCAAAAATAAAAATACTCGACTAATTTTTTTTTTTTTTTTAACATTAAAAACAACATCAAAACATAATTAAATTATGTTTTTATTATATTATTTATTGATCTGTTATAAATTTGACTTAAATTTAAAAAAAAGAAAATTAATTTTAATAAGGTTAATAATTAAAATTTATTTGAATTAGTTTCCCCCTATGTATACCTTGTAATCATCCTTAAATGTAAAACTTTTTTTTTTTTTTTTAAACCAATTTAGGGAAATTGGATTGAAATAACGAGCTTCCTATTAAAAAAAAAAAAAAAAAATTAAAATATCAATAAATTTCTTTATATATTAATATTAATATTATTAAAAAATATTTATTTTATACTCGGGAATGAATGAATGAATGAATTATGGATTTTTATTAATTGTTAAAACGTTTTTTTTTTTTTTTTTTTTTACATTATATTTATTAATGTAATTAAATTATATACACATATATATATATTTTAATAATAATATATAATTAATTAAAATTATTTTTAAATTACATATATATATATAAAAAAATATATTTTGAGAATTTTTCATTTTTTCATTTTTTTTTTTTTTTTTTTTTTTCATTTTTGAGACTGATTCTTGTTATATGTAATATTTATTATTATTTTTTGAAAATATTGTGTGATTTAATGTACTTAATTAAATTTTACACATTTTATTAATTTATATAAATAAATATATAAAAATATAATAAATAATAAATGATTACTTTATTTGGAAAAATGAAAATTGTTTGATTTTTTTTTTTTTTTGTATTAAAATTAATGACTTCATGATAATTTTTTTTTTTTTTTTTTTTTGTATATTTTAATTAATATTTTATATATTATAAATAAATTTGTTAGATTTCTTACACATACTTAATAATAATAATAATAATAATGAAGAATATGCATATAATAATAAATTATTTACTATTCAATAATTTTCTTACTTAAATTTAAAATGTTTTGTTCGTCCATTTAATAATAATTTTTGATAATGTCACGTGACGTAATTATTATTATTAAATTATGAAAAGAAAATTTATAAAATTATAAATTGTAATAAAATGTTAACAAAAATTTAATAACAACAATGAATGATTATTGTTATTATTATTATTATTATTATTATTACGACGTGATTAGTAAATAATAATAATAACTTTTTTTATTTACATTTAATTGTGTATATATGACTGATTTAACTAACGTACGAAGGAGAAATCGTTATCAGTATGATTTAATAAAGGAAAAGAAAACTATTTAATGTTTTTATATAAATTTTTATTATAGTTTTTCAAAAATTTTAAAAAGAAAAAAAAATTTTCCTGTTTTCGAAAACAGGATTCGATTGAATCGATCGTACGTACGCAGAACAAAACATGCATTTAACTAACATCGACATTAATTTATTGTAAAACTATAGTTATCGAATTTTTTTTTTTTTTAAACAATTATTTTTGTGTGTTTGTTTGTGTAATAAATGAGTAGTTTGTACTCGTTCGTAAAAATTAATAAATAATAATAATAATAAGAAGAAGAAGAAAAAGTCGATTAAATGATGGAAAACAAGGAAATAAATTTGAGACAACAATCATCTGCGATACGTAGAAAAGGTTAGTTTATAATTAATTTTTTTTTTTTAATCCCCTTTTTCCCGATAATCAATCAATCAATCAATCAATTTTTTTTACGATTACTTTAAATTAAATATTATAAGATTTTTTTTTTTAAAAAAAAAAAAAAAAAAAAAAAATGTACCGTTAAAAAAATTTTTTAAAAATGAATGAAATTTTTTTTTATTCTTTACCCGCCTATTTTTATTTCATTCATTCATTCATTTATTATTATTATTATTATTATTATTATTACATAATAATTTATTGTCCTTAAAAAAAAACTCATTGTGACATTTGATACGTTTTAAAGAGGTGTCAAATTCATTTAAAAAAAAAAAAAATTATTTAAACTTGTATGAAATTTTATTATCGATAAAATAACGTGATAACGTGATTGATTGATTGATTTAAAAAAAAAAAAAACTAAACTATTTTGCTTCTTTTTTTCTCTTCGATAAAAATTATTATTATTATTATTGTGACAAACGTTTTATTAATATTTAAAAAAAAAAAAGAAAGAAAAGTTTGAAAAGAATAAAATTTTTTTTTGTTTACAATTATTATCATTTAAAATGATTAAGCTTTAAACGTAAACATTAACAGAGCGATCTGCGACCTTTAAACAAATCGGTAAACAATTATTATTATTATTATTTTCAATTATTGATTTTGACATAATAATAATAATATCGATTTTTTCATTTTCGTTAAGAATTATAAAAATATTTATAATAATTTTAATTTTTTTTTTTTTTTTTTAATTTTAGGAAGACTTAAAGATAATAATTTGGAAAAGGATAAATTTTTTGCCAACAACGACCACAACAACAAGAATAATAATAATAATAATAATGTTGCAAACGCGTTTGTTGATTTGTTAAAAAAAACAACACAAAAAGAAAAAATTAAAATTAGAAAAAAATTAGAAAATGATTTAAACGAATTTACTAAAAAT
>NW_002987021.1:83612-100999 GCF_000006295.1 Pediculus humanus corporis
TTATCTCTAATCCCGTCTTGACAGATAATCAATCAATCAATCAATCAATTTTTTATACGATTACTTTAAATTAAATATTATAAGATTTTCGTTTAATAAATAAAAAAATGTACCGTTAAAAAAATTTTTGTAAAATGAATGAAATTTTTTTTTATTCTTTACCCCCCCCTATTTTTATTTCATTCATTCATTCGTTTATTATTATTATTATTATTATTACATAATAATTTATTGTCCTTAAAAAAAAAAAAAAAAACTATGAAAAACTCATTGTGACATTTGATACATTTTTAAGAGGTGTCAAATTCATTTAAAAAAAAAAAAAAAAAATTTAAACTTGTATTAAATTATATTTAAAAATGATTGTGTTATAATCAATACAATATCGATAAAATAACGTGATTGATTGATTGATTGATTTAAAAAAAAAACTTAACTATTTTGCTTGTTTTTTTCTGTTCGATAAGTATTATTATTATTATTATTATTATTATTATTATGACAAACGTTTTAATAATATTTAAAAAAAAAAAAAAAAAGAAAAGTCTGAAAAGAATAAAATTTTTTTATTTTTTGTTTACAATTATTATCATTAAAAATGATTAAGCTTTAAACATAAACATTAACAGAGCGGTCTGCGACCTTTAAACAAACCTGTAAACAATTATTGTTATTATTATTATTATTATTTTCGAATATTTATTTTGACATAATAATAATAATATCGATTTTTTCATTTTCGTTAAGAATTATAAAAATATTTATAATAATTTTAATTTTTTTTTTTTTTTTTTAATTTTAGGAAGACTTAAAGATAATAATTTGGAAAAGGATAAATTTTTTGCCAACAACGACAACAACAACAACAACAATAATAATAATAATAATGTTGCAGACGCGTTTGTTGATTTGTTAAAAAAAACAACAGAAAAAGAAAAAATTAAAATTAGAAAAAAATTAGAAAATGATTTAAACGAATTTACTAAAAATATTGTCGGAGTCGTAGAAAGCGAAAGTATAATTCAACAAAGCCGTTTAAATTTATCAACTGGAGAAAGTTCTGGAGAAAAAAATTCCAAGTAAGATTATTAGAAAAAAAATAAAATGCGGTTTACACGACGATACGTACAAAATTATCCAGGTGTACGAATTTTAACTTTATATATCCCCTAATTAATAATAATAATAATAATTTACATCGACTGATGGATGAATCCTTTATCGTCATCATGACCTCTAACCCCTTGATATAGTACTGGAATCATTCGAATTTAAAAAAAAAAAAATTTAAATGAGTAATGGAGGGAGGACACCTGGTTTTATTTTAAAGGTACCCTTTGATATCTCCCGATGGTTTATCCACCTGTTACATCCTATTTATAATAAACAGTTAGGACAACAAAAACCGGAAACTGAAAAATGTACGACAGGAAATTCACCAACACATCGAATTCCAGCATCCGGATAAAAAAAAAAAAATTTCATCATCCAATCGAATCCATTCATATTTTCATCCTCCTCCTCCCCCTCCTCCTCCTTGTTTTGTTGTTGGCAATTTTTTTTCTTTCTTTTTATCTAAATTTATTTTAGAAAATCATACAAATATGGAGGATTTCACGAAAAATCTTTCGAACCGAGAAATTCACTTTTAACCGATTTGTTTAAAGTTAATCACATTAGCACCATTTATCATATTTTCATTGCATTTCTAATTAATTTATTTATTAATACGGCTGTTTATGACGTCATAAAACTAGGAAAGTGAGTAATCATCATCATCATCATCATTAAAATTTACTTTTTTTTTTTTTTAATATTTTTTATTTAAAAAACAAAATTTTTGGTTTTTCCGATCCAGAATCAATTTGGGATTTAATTTAATTTATTGGAATTTTCAATCATTACCATTGGCTGGAACTATATGGATTTTAATGCAAATCGCGACATTTTTAATTTATTTCGTTTTTAAATATTGGGCAAACAACCGGAAACGAATAACAAAACGTACGTTATCATATAATACAATTAAAATGATAAACACGTGAAAAGCACGTGTAACAGAAAAAATTTTATTTTTCCAGCCGGATATAGGAAAATGTGGGATTTGATGTTTTTCTTATCGATAACCTTTTACAATATTTTATTTTTAATTATTCCTGCTTACGTCATCATGCATGAAAGGCTTGCCATTGCAATATCATTTTCACTTTTGATGGAACAAATACGATTCATTATGAAAACTTATTCATTTGTGAGAACGTGCGTACCGAGATACACGAATGATAATAATAATAATAATAATAATAGTAAAACCGTTAAAAATTATCCAAATTTTAAAACGTATTTATATTTTTTATTTGCTCCGACATTGATTTACAGAGACGAATATCCGAGGTAATAAAAAATTTTATTTTATTTTCCTATTGTTATCATTATTATCGATTTCGTATGTTTTTTTATTAGGAATTCAAAAATCCGTTGGAAAATCGTCATGAAACATTTCATTGAAATAATTGCGGTTATTTTTTATCTGTCTTTCATATGGGAAAATTATTTAATACCATCGGTTAAAAATTTTGGAAAAATAAAAATAACAACAGAAGAATTATTGATTATTTTTTTTAATAATAACGTTCCATGCGTTTTTGTTTTCCTTTGCGGTTTTTATTCTTTTTTACATTCTTGGATGAATGCATTTGCTGAAATTTTACGTTTTGCAGATAGAATGTTCTATCAGGTACTATTATTACGTAAGGTTTGTCATCAACTAACAAAAAATTAAACGTTTCGATTTGTTTTTTGTTAAAATTCAGGATTGGTGGAATTCTTCTTCTTTTGCCGAATATTATAAAACATGGAATGTCGTCGTCCATGATTGGTTGTATGCGTTTGTTTATAAAGATGGTACGGAAAATTTAACTAAAAAAAAAACAGTTTCCACGTGGATGGTGTTCATTATATCCGCACTCTTTCACGAATACATATTAGCATTTACATTTAAATTTTGTTATCCAGTACTTTTTATCGTTTTTGGAATTATCGGGAGTAAGTTTTATTAATTGATTTATTTATATATATATGTATATATTTAATAAATGACACAAAAAAAATTTTCTTTTCCAGCTTGTTTGGTTTTTATACCTAAAAAACGTGAGTCGGTAATTGGTAACATGCTTTTATGGTTGGGAATTTTTCTCGGTACCGGATGTTGTGGTAGTTTATACATGTTAGAATATTATGCAAGAATTAATTGTCCTCAATTAATTGTAAGACTTATTATCATTATTATTTTTTTTTAATAAAACGAATTGGGGGGGAAAAACAAACAGAAAATTTTAAATTTAAATAAAACTAATAATTTTTTTTTTTTTTTGTTTTAGAATTCTCCAATAAAAGATTTTTTCACACCCAGATCATGGACGTGCAGTCATTCAGGTACGAGTTAATAAATTTATTTAATAAAAAATAAATTATTATTATTATTAATTCTTTGTAATAATTTTTATATTTATATTATTGTAAATAAAAATATTCATTTGCTCAGGTAATACAAAAATAATTTTTTGTAAAAATATTTATTAAAAAAAGAAAAAGTTTATATTAAACAATAAAATTGAATTTGTTAAAAACAATTCTTCTTTTTTTTGTTGTCGTTGTTGCAAATTACATGCCGAAATTTTAACAATAAAAAAAAAAGTAAACAAAAAAAACAAAAAATGGGGTGGACGGGGAAACGAGGGAAATTAATCGTAGGGCTACCGACAAGCAGGGAAAAAAATTCCCACACTTGCATTCGCGTGTGTGTACGACTTGTGATAAGTCGGTGTAAATCATTTTAGAAATTTTTAAATGATTTACTCCGTGCATAAGGTAAACATAAGCGAGAATGTTATACAAATGATTTAACGTTAAGTAAACATAAGCGTAATTTAATCAACAGTTTGTTTACCTGTAATCAAATATTATCATCTTTTATCTCTTTCAAATACGAATTTCGACTATGTTTTTATTATTATTATTATTATTATTATTATTATTATTATTATATATAAATTTTCTCTACGTAATATTATTATTATTTTTTAACTATACGATGATGACAAACAAATTTTTTTTTTTTTTAAATAAATAAATAAATAAATTTTTTATTTTTTTTTTTAAATCGTAAATGTAAATAAGTTTCATTTTTGTTAATAAAAACCGGAGAGAGAGAAAAAAAAATTAATTTGATAAAAAAAAAATTATCAAATGACCAAAACGAATGAGTGAGAAAGAGAGAGAGAGAAATAGGGAGGAAAGAAAAAAAAAAGAAGAGGGAACGTTAAAAAAAAAAGTGGACCAAGGGAACTCACAACCTACCGGTGCCGAATTGACTACTCACACAACCTTCCCTTCCCTCTCCTCTTCCCTCTCATAAATAATACACTCTTTATTTCCCCTCACTTCTCCCTTCTCCCCCTCCTCCTCTTCACTTCTTCACCTTCCCTTCCCGTGTAACATAAACAACAGAAGGAACCAACGTGGGAACTTTTAACTGAAGGAATCTACTCAGTATCGTTTTATCATGTCGAGGAATTGGTCTCCTCACTATTATTATTGTTAATATAAAATTTTTTTGAGTTTTTCGTTTGTCGTTTGTCGTTGTTGTTGTTGTTTCGTTGTTTTTTATTTAAGGCTTTTTTTTATTAAAATTTTTTTTTCGTTTTGGTTATTAATTTTTTTTTTTTTTTTGCGTGCCTTAATCGTTTTTCTCTCGCTGTTTTTTTTTTTTTTTATGTTGATTTTAAACTGTTAAGTGATATGTATAAGTGAATGAAAACTTTTGAAATAATGAAAGAAAAATTTTTTTTTTAAATAAAAGTGAAAAAGGTTTTAATAAAAATTATTATATAATAATTATACGATAATTAAATACAAAAAAAAAGGATGCCGGTGAGCGAAGATGAATTTGAAAGGCCACCCGTCGTACAAGTGGCGACAAATCAAAGGACAATGTCGAAAGCAGAACAAAGAAAGGTAGTCATAATAATTATTATTATTTAATTTTTTGACAATATGCAGACGACAAAAAAAAATTTTTTTTCAAAATCCGCAGTGGCCGCAAGTTTTTAACGTTTAAGTTAAGTAATGACGTCATTAACGCCCCCAAAGCGGGTAAAATATTCTCCTCCAGAATTTTTTCCCCGCTTCTTCGACAATGATTCGACATTTTTTTCGTTCGCTCACTTTGAATTTTCTTCTTAATCGGACTTCGAATGAGTCGGTTAAAAAAATAATATTTTAACCGTGAGAAAAACTATTTTCCGACGAGGAGCAGACGAAAAAAAAAAATGGAAAATTTGTGAGAAAAAAAAAAAATCATTCGCGAGCTGGATTTTATTGGAACGGCCGGACGCTGTCGCGGATTTTTTTTTGCTGCTGGAACGATTTAAAATTTTTTTTAAAAATTATATTAATTTCATTATTATCATTATCATTAATTAATTTCTCTCTCTCTCTCTCTCTCTTTTCAGAGTAACAAACCGATAATGGAAAAAAGAAGAAGAGCTCGAATCAATCATTGTCTCAACGAATTGAAAACTTTAATTTTGGATGCCATGAAAAAAGATGTGAGTATATAAACACAAGGAAAAATTTTTATATAAAATTCCCATAAAGTTATACCGATGATGATGATGATGATGATAATAATAATAATAATAATAAAATGACCTGAATGAACTCCCGAGTCGTTCTTCTTCGAACGTGGGAAATGTTAAAAAGATTTTAATGGGGCGATTTTGGTTCTTTGATTTTTTTTTTTTTTTTTTGCAACACGTCCATAGGTATTAATTGTATTTAAAAAAAAAAAAAGAAGAAAAGAAAAAAAAAATTACTACGAACTGTTTTAAGGGGTGTAATTCAGAGGGTGAAACCAACAAACCAAGTCTTTAAAAAAAAAAGAAATCAAAAAGGTAAAAAAAAAAAAAATTTATATTTCAATCGAATGAAAATTAAGTTTGAGTTGTTGTTACGAGGGATGAAATTAAAAGGGATGATGGATTTATTATATTTCTCATAATAATAATAGTAGTAACGTGATTTAAAAAAAAAAAAAGAAATTTAAATTTGTCGTGGAATTTCATCAATAATTAATTTATTTACTCATCATCGTTTAATTCGATTGAAAAAACAAAGAAACATGGCGGATAACTCTTTCTTTCTTCGACTTTTTCGTGGCATTAAATAATTCTCATGAAAGGGAAATTAAAAAAAAAAAAAGAGGGTGTTATAAAAAAGTAAAAACAAACAAATGAACGAGTTGCAATTTTTTTTCTTAATGTAAAAAGGTTATAAAGGAAAATAAAAGGAAACGAACCGTGAACTTGTGTAACATCCGAAAAACCTGAGGGGAAAATTCTTCTAAGGTAAAAGTTGTTGTCATCCGGGGGTTTGATAATTCCCACGAAGAAAATAAGAGATGGGGTGGTGGTGGTGGTTGTCTCGAGGGTTCCACGCGAGAATCTTTTTTTTAAGATGAAAATAAAGAAGAAAAAAAAATGGGTAGTATGAAAATTATGTTAAGAAAATAGGGAAAGAAAAACAACCCATCTTTTTGTTTACATCTTGGAACAAAGAAAAACCGTATCACTCTTATTGTTATTGAGAATAATAATAATAATAATAATAAAATTCCCACCCTCTGTTGGACTTGCATGACTTGTGCATGAGGAGATTCGAATGATTTTTAAGAGAATTCTGCCACGTTTCCACGTGTCTTCGCACGACTCTCACGACCCAAAAAATCCTTTTACATCATGTTAACTTTACCTGTAATTCAAACATCTTACGATTTACAACCGCAAATTCTCACGTGTCTTAAAAAAAATTTTAAATGATTTGTTTTTATATTGAAATCAACGTTATTTTTCCAGTCAACTTACGTTTAAAAAACGTTTGTTCTCACGTGCCGGGTTTAAATTGTAACAAAACAAATTTCGCCCATTTATTATTTATCGGCACGATTGTTTTTATATGTTTCAATTTTCGATTGAACCCTTGGTGGTTCTCACGTTTTTATGTTTTTGTTTTTGTTTTCTAGTAAAGGATCGCTGTTTCCTTCGGCAAAAATTTAAAAAAAAAATAATAATAATGCCGAACGGTATTTAAGTCATAAAGATGTTAAACAACCGTAAAAAAAAAAAATAATAATAATAGTTGTAAAAAATGGGGATCGAAAATCCGAAAGCTCTAAAATTAAAAAATTTTTAAAAGTTTGTTGGGATACACAACCTTTTCCAAAAATTTTTTTAAGGTATGGACAACAATTCCAGATGAACAAAACGATGAATTAAAGTGACACTTGCCGTCAGCATCCCGTTGAACATTCCCAGGGGGGTGATGTCATCAAGTCGTTAAAAAGATTGGAAAAAAAATAAACAACTTGAAGGAAAAATAATTTATAAACCGCAAATAAAACGATGATGGTAAAATATAAATAAAAAAATAAAAGTAAATAAAAAAAATTAAAAAGGAAAAGGATAAATATACACTTGACACTTAAATTTAAAAAAAAAAAAAAAAAAAAAAAACCGATACCTGAATGAAAATACCTGAATGATCGGCCTTTAAAAAAAAAAAAAAATTAAATCAAACGGAAGTTAACAAGTGCACGGGAGGAGGGGAGGGAGGGGAAGGGGGGCTTTATTAGTGTTTCTTTAGTGACAGCTGGAGGAGCCTTCTGTCTGGAACCTGGTTCGTACTACCTTTCTCATAGTGTTTTCTTTCCATAAGATAATCGTGAGAAATTATTTTTTTATTTTTCATTAAACCTAGTGAGAGTGACATCATCGTTCCCACGCTCATTCATATTTTTCCAAACTTTTTTCTTTCCTCCGTTATGGAGAAGAAGTTTTGTGTGTGTGTGAATTTCAAGAAGGATTGTCCGACTGGAAAAAAAAATTATTTAAGAGAGGCTAATATTTATTAATTTTCCCATCTAAATAATTTAAAAAAAATTTTTTTTTTTTTTTTGAATTGCGGTTTTCATCATCGTCATTATGAAAATTGTTACAATTTTTATTCCAAGTCAGGTTGTTTTTTTTGGGAGTCGTCGTCGTTAATACCTAATTTTTGTTAATTTAGTCGTTTTGGTTAACGTTTAACTGTTAATTAATGAACTGCTTTATTCCTGGCTTTGATATTAAGGCAAAAATTTAACTATCGTTAATTAACAATTTACAAATAATAGTTAATTTTTTTTGTTAGGTACTAAAAAAAAACACGCAACATTTTTTAAACGTTTTTTTTTTTTTTTAAGTTCTACTACGCCATTTGCAAATAATTAAATTGTTGTTAATTGTTGTTGTTGTTCGTTTAATTGAAGTGTGTGACTTTTTTTTTTGTAGCCTGCAAGACATTCGAAATTAGAAAAAGCCGACATATTGGAAATGACTGTTAAACATCTTCAGCAAATTCAACGTCAACAATTAGCATCGGCTGTTGCTGCAGATCCTGGTGTTATTATGAGATTCAAAAATGGATTCGATGAATGTGCTGCTGAAGTGAGCAGATACATATCACGTTTGGATGGTGTTGATAATGGTGTTAAACAAAGATTGACGGCTCATTTGCACAGATGCGTATCGAGTATACAACACATATCCACGTTTCCGCATCAAAGTATGTTTTCAACGTTTAATCAAAACTGTGATAAAAATACAATTGTTCTACCTAATGTGCCTGCGATACCGGAAGATGTAAACAATAATAATAATAATAATCAAAACGTTGAAAGAATACAAATACCGAACGGTTTGCATTTGATTCCGAGTAGGTTACCAACGGGAGAACTTGCTCTTTTGGTACCCAATTCAAATCACATGTCGACGTTTCTTAATGCAACCGCAGGAAACACTTTTCAATTTTCTTCAAATACAAACGTGACCTCTGTATTAAATCCGATTTTGGGAGGAACTTTAAATTCTACATCGAATTATCCGAGCGCTTTTACAGCCGTTAATAAAAATCAAGAGTATCCATCTCCGACTTCGACGGCTGATATAATTAAAAAAGAACCCAATTTGTCGGAAAAAGACGATTTGAAATCTTCGTCTTATTTGAACAGATCAACAGATCAATCATCGTACAATCAAAATTATAATTTTAAAGTTACCGAAAGTTTAAACGGTGGTAAAACCATGACTGATAATCAAGAGTACAAAAATTCAAATTTAACCAACGGTCAAGATTTACACGAAGGAAGTCGAAATTATGATAAATATGAAACGTTCCCGTGTAAATCCCTGGATGAATCTGATTACGATAATAAAATATCACAGAGAGCAAGTTCTTCGTCTTTTCAAAGAAATGCTGCCGATTCGACAACGTCATTCACTCAAATCAAAGAAGAAACCGTTGAAAGTGGATTCAAACCTTTTCACGTCGACATACCAAATAGTCATTTGAAGGCACACATAAGTTTATCGAAAAATGTTAATGAAATTAAAACTCCGTTGCAAATTCAACACAAACCCAATCCTAATTTCACCATAAATCCCAATAAATTATATCAGAAATCGTCGCCACATAAATTTTCCAGATATTATTCAAATGTCGAAAGTAGTTATTCGGATGTTGGTAAACCTGATACGGCATTTGATAACATTTCAAAAAGAGATGAAAATAACGATGTGAACAATTATCCGGGAAGGGATTATACCGTTTCTACGAACGGTAAACTCACTTCATCTCAAGAAGAAACGACAGCGACGACGACAACAACTAAAATCACAGAAAATTTATATAAAAATGGTAAACGATCGTTTCATAACGAATCGTCTGACATGATTCCTGCCACGACTTCCGCCGAACCTCAAAATAAAATTCAAAGGATTTCCCTTAACGTCACTCTCACAGACGATCAATCGAAAAGTGAACAAAATAATAAAAATCGTTGCAAAAGAATTTCAGTTATTGTTGAAGATTCATCTAAAAACAATACTAAAGAAAATAATAAGGAAATACAAATGAGTGTTTCTTCACAAAAGGATATGTGGAGACCTTGGTGAAATTTATTTACTCTGTGAAAATTTTTTTCTTTTTTTTAAATTTTTACTTCTTTCTCTTTTCTTTATATTTTTATTGACTATTGATTAATTATTGATAGGTTTTACTTTTTTTTAAATTATAATTTGTAAATTATTATTAAAAAAAAACGCCTCAAGTTCATTTTTTTTTGAAGTTTAGTAAAGATTTTTTAGTGAATTTTACAAAAAAGAAAAAAATCAATGGCGTACTTTTTATAAATAAAAATTTTTTTATTGAGCATTCATGATTTTAATTTAAAGTTTTCATCACAATGAAGAAAAATCTCATCAGGAAAATTCATTTAAATTTATCGAATAAATCCCTTGATTCAAATAAGTTCCGAAAGAAAAACAATTTCCACCGCCTCCGAGTATTAAAATTTTTTTTACATTCTTTTCCTCTATGACTTCCGTCGAATGATTGAAAAATAAGACGGGATGAGGTCCGCGAGCCTAGAAATAAATACCTTGTATTGTGTTAAAGACAAATTTCATAAAGTAAATAAATTTGTTTTCAGTTTGACTTACTTCCAATGAATATTCGATTGCCGTTAAATTATTTAAATTAATTTTAGATATTCCGGGTTGTAAACCGGTTAAAGTATTGACTCCACCGATTAAAAAAAGTTCATCGTTTATTATATGCGAAGTGTGACCGTATCTCGGTAAAACATTTCCCTTTATATTAACCTGTTCCCATTTTTCTTCCGTGCAATCCCATTTCCTAATTTAATTTCGATAAATGTTTATCACAAAATTTTTTTTTTTTCTCGGTATAAAATTTATTTTCACTTACCAAATGTCATTTAATATAATTGACGAATTGATTTTCATACCGCATGACATTAGAACTGATTTATTCCTTTCCCAACACGCCATGCTTTGTGACATTCTACAACAAGGCCAATTTTCATTGGTTTTTTTTAAAACTTTGTAAGAATAATCCAAATTATTTTTATCATTTAAACTAAAATTAAGTTTTATGAGGTCTGCTGACGAAACCTGGAAATAATCATAAAGTTTTTTTTTTCTTTTTTCCTACTAAACATGAATGTGTAACAACTTTTAAAAAGGATTATAAATTAATCTCACATTAATATCCCCGGATCTTCCTCCAAAAATCAAACACTCAACTTGATTATCGTTCAAGGTGCAAGAAATCAATGAACTCCGATAAAGTGGAGTAATATTTTCAAGAGGAATGATTAATTTCAAAATGAATGAATCGTTTAAAATTTCAAATAGAACTAGAGATCCATTATTAGCTATTACTGATGGACTTGTTCTACCCCCATACATACAACAAAAATTTGATTCCTTTAGTCGAAAATTAGTAAGACTTCCATAAACTCTATCCAATTGTACTTTGATATTATTTGCTGAAAAAAAAAAAAAATTATTTTCTACTTTAGGGAAATTGATTTTATATCTTTTTAAATTTGGCAACATTGTCACTTACTTATAACATTAATTATTTCTGAATTAAGATTATTCGATAAATCAATTCTAAAAACATCTGAATTCCTTTTCTTACTTTTACTGCCACCAACTAAATATATATATTTTCCTTTATTCAATTTGAAAGATGAATGTCTAAAAAGTTCAATATTACTTTCTAAATAATTTAATATCAATCTCTTTCTATCATCTAAAAATTAGGAAAAATTTTAAGTATTAACATTAAACACAGTGTTGTAGAAAAAATTATTTAAAATTAATAAACCTTTAAATTGTTTCAAAGAATAAAAAGGTAAAGAATCAATCCATTCAGATGATTTTTGATTTCCTGCTATTCCAACAACATAATGAACACATTTATTGTGAAATTCTTCAAATTCATCAAATATTTCTTTCGAATAAGCATTTTGCCTTTCATTTTCAGTAGTCAAAAACATAAAAGCATCCCACTCAGACAGAGACACATTATTTTGAAATCCCTAAAACATAATTAAACCTAATATATAGAAAATAATACAAAGATTTATAAAAAAAAAAATAAACTTAAAATAATTATAAAACATACTAAATTTTTATATCTCAAGTAATGAGAATCACAATCCGGATATTTTTTAACTGAAAAAAGTGAACTTTGAAGTTTATCAAAATGCTTAAGCATGATTGTGCCAAAACCATCATTTGGATGAATTTGTTCATAATTAATAAATGCTCCATTTTGAAATTTTTTAGCTATCCATTCAAGCAATTGATTAGATCTAAAAAATCCACAAATAAATATATATTGTAAAAGGTTTTTATTAATATAAATTTAAATTGGTTGACAACTCTCACTTTTCAACATGCATATATGTAATGACACATTCCGATAAAAATAATGTCGGAATATTATATTCAATATTAATGTCATTAAATATTGTTTCAAGTTCATTTATTTTACTTAAATCTGCTTCTACTAAAATGTAATTGCTGCTTAATTGGTTAACACTCTGATTTGAAATTTTACTATCTACTTTAGTAAAATATGATTGCAATACACTTGATTGATTAATGAATGATATCTTACTCCTAACAATACTTGGAAAATCAATTTCCACAAACAGTTTACAATTATTTAAAAGTTTGGCTTCTGATAATTTCCAAAAAGTAGTATCAAAGCCAGCCCCACAGGAAACAATCTGAAACTGAATGTATTTTATTTTTATTCATGTAATAATAAATTGATAAGAAGTTTTCTTTAACTAAAAACTATGAAGGTTGTAGTAAAATAAAATTTACCTTAATAATATTTTTCGAAAGTAAAAAGCTAATGAAATTTTTTATCAAATTATAAACAATTACAGTCCTAGTGTAATAACCTAAATTAATTAGAGACGCTCTTAGTTTTTTTTTCGGTACAAAATGTTCGATAAAAATATCGTTAAAGTAATTTTGACTTGCTGCTGAACATTTTGAAATAATACAGGCACCGTTGGTTGATTGAACCTAAAATCATGAAAACCTTCTATTGATATAAGATAAAATGAGGACATTATTTTAAAAAATTATTATAACCTGTGTACTATTGACGTTATTACTCATAATTTTATATAATAAATGTCTTAAAATAAAGTTAAAATTTTATTAATCGTTACTACATCTACTTTTGGAGTGGAAACGTGGAAGCAGATAAACAGCAGTAGTTTAAAAATTTATTAACTGTTTACATGTGAGAATTGTATTTTAAGATGTTTAAAATTTTTTTTTACTTTTAGCTAACAAACTTCAATAGTATTTTTTAAAAATTTTTATTAGTCACTAAGTTTTTTACAGTCAGCATAATATATTTTAGTTGAAAAACGTAAAAATGCCTAGTTGGAATCAAATTCAGTCACAGTTACGAAATCCAAACAATCCTGTTGTATTTTTTGACGTTAGTGTTGGAACAACGGTAATACCCTTTATAAATTTTCAATTAACACTAGAATAAAATGTATTTAAATAAATTTGATGTTGAAATACGTTACAGGAAATCGGTAGAATGATTATGGAATTATATGCCGACGTTGTACCCAAAACTAGTGAAAATTTTAGAGAGTTTTGTACTGGAGAATATAAAAAGGATGGTGTTCCTATTGGATATAAAGGAGCAAATTTTCATAGAGTTATTAAAGATTTTATGATTCAAGCAGGTGATTTTGTTAATGTAAGTATAAGTTAAACCTAAAATATAAAAACTATATCTAATTTTCAAATTTATTAATTAATTTTTTTCACTTTAGGGTGATGGTACTGGTCTAATGAGTATTTATGGAGGAGGAACTTTTCCAGATGAAAATTTTATATTAAAACATGATGCTCCTGGACTTTTATCAATGGCTAATAGTGGTAAAGATACTAATGGATGTCAATTTTTCATCACTTGTGCCAAATGTAATTTTTTAGATGGAAAACATGTCGTTTTCGGTAGAGTTATCGATGGATTATTGGTAATGAGAAAAATAGAAAATGTACCTACAGGACCAAATAATAAACCCAAAATACCAGTAACAATATCTCAGTGTGGTCAAATGTGAATAATTTATAGACTTGTTTATAAATAATTTATTTTTAAATATTCAATATTTTAAATAAAACAAAGAAAAGAATCTTACATTAATAAAAGGAAAGCCAAAATTTTTTCTAAAAAAAAAAAAAGTTACAAAAATGCATTTAGCACTAAAAGCTTTTAAATTATATCTCAAAATAAATAATTTCAAAATAAAAGATATATGATTTTTAATTTCAATATTAATAACAATTACTACCCTTTTATGTTTGTCAAGAATTTTTTTGTAATACATTTAAGGTTTGCATCTTGACAACTGGTTTTCCATATCTGACTTGAGCTTCTTGGTAGAAAGCACTTTCCATTTGTCTAACTAATTCATTAAAAAAGAGATTTGCTAAATGAGAATGCAATGCAGATTTAAAGTTAAAAGATACATAAAAATCTATAATACAAGTATTTTCATTGTTTTTTAAACCGGGTGAAAATTTCCAAATTGTCAATAAATAGTGAAATAGCTTTCCTTCCGTACAAACAGCTTTAATAAGTTGCGGTTTAATTAATGTAACTTCCGAAGTGTAGCTTTCAACTAATGGTGGAAAACCAATTATTAAATCTGCTTTTATGTTGGATTTACTTCTAAATGTAACATGGGATCTTTTACAAAATGGTAAAAATGATTGATATTTCTCAACATCTGCTACTACATCAAACATTTGGTCTGCAGAATACCTGAAATCAGTAAAATAATAAACACTCACACACACTCAAATTATTATAAACCAAATTGTTTTGAAAAATTGGTTTTGTAATAGCATTACATAAATTAGACATCAATTTCAATTCACCCCACTAATTTTTTTCCTTGATATTCCTTGTTTGTTCCTTGTAAGTTTCCTCGAAATAATAAAAAGCCTCTTGTGACAGCATAATCGAAAGGTTGGAACTGCAATACTGGATGAACAACACCATTAAAATCTCTGCTACCTATTACAGATGTTTCCACTGGATGAAATCTAAATTTAAAAAAAAAACTTGAACATCATTTTTTTTTTAATCAAAAAATTTAAATATCAAAGTTTCCAAGGTCACTTACTTGCTAAATGTAAAATTCCTCATCTGATACGCAAAAACACAATATCTTTTACTGAGGGATAATAACGACTTTGATTGTAACGAATATAAATTTTTGATTTTAAAAAATTTTGTATACATTTGTTAGCAATCATACTCTTCATATCAATAACTTACAACTTGACATGCGATTTTTTCACTTAGCTAAGATGATTAAATTTTCAAAAAATTAATTAACTTAAATAACACCATTTAATTACAATTCCTATTATTTTAAATTTTAAAAACAAATTTACTGAAAATTGTTTTGTTATTTTTTTTTTGTAAAATATTTTTAATGTACTAGTATTTTCGTGCCAAAAAATCTATATTTTCTGCTTTGAAAAACCATGACCAATTAAGCCTGAAGGTCTTTTGATAATTTTCTTCTTCCACGTTTAAAACCAAAATAACAACAAACATGGAAGATTTTACAAATAGAGTTGCCAAAAATTCATAATAATTTTATTTATTTTTATTATTTTTTTTTATGTAAAAACGTTTAAAATGCGGGTTTACATTAGAATTTTTCTTATGCTACTATCTTTAAGTGCAATTTTTGTTATTTTATCTTTTTGGACCAAGTGTTCTGATCTTAAATATAGCATGCATAAGTTAAATCCCAAATTTGGCATGTTTGAAGATCAAGCTTATTCCTCTCAGGTATCATATTTTGTAAAAAAAATTTAATTTTTATTAATAAAAATAATTCTCATAAATATTTTGTAAATTTTGGTTTGATAAAAATCGTTTTTGACGTAATTACTCTTATGGTAAACTAACTTGATAAAATTTTTTTTTTTAGGTTGAAAAATTAGGATCAGGTTTTGAAGAGATTGAATGTGTAATTAATCAAGAATATTCTGTCAGTTGTAGAAAAGAAGGTGAAGAAGTATATTTACCTTTTACATTTTTGCACAAATATTTTGAAGTATATAATTTTTTTTACTCTCAAGTTTTCTATTTTTTTTTTTAATTTCACTTTAATAAAGTAGACATGATTTTAAGGTATATGGGAAATTAGCCAACTATGATGGTTTAGAAAAGTTTGAATGGTCCCATACATATTCAAGAGTTAATAACCCTAAAGGAAAATATAATCCAAGAGGAATATTTATGTATTTTGATAAATACAATGTTGAAAGTAGAGATAGAGTGAAATGTTTGAGTGCCATTGAAGGTAAATTATGGACTTCAATATTACTGATTTTTTTTTTTTTTAAATTGTATAAGTAATCTTTTAAGTTACCATTATCTATTATAATGTTTAAAGGTGTTCCAATTTCTACTCAATGGGAAAGCAAGGGTTATTATTATCCAACTCAAATAGCACAGTTTGGTTTAAGCCACTACAGTAAAAATTTAACAGAGCCTGAACCAAAGAGAAAAGTTATAGAAGATGGTGACAAGAAATTAGCTAATTGGATTAAATCAGGTCCAGATGCTAACTTTTTTAGAAAAGTACAAGAAAATAGTGAAAATGTAGTTTTAGAGTTTCAAACATTAGGTAATAAAATTTTTTATTACTGATTCACTTATTTTTATACATCTCAGGGGTTTATATTAAAATACCATTATCTATTATAAGTTTAATACTTACTAATAAGTATTATTAATAAAAAATTTTGAAACACTTTATAATGAGCCATTAATTATTTTATTTTTTTTAAAAATTATTATAAGTATTAATATATGCAGAAGATATAAGATTTCAATCTATGACAAATCACTATTTGACTTTTGAAATATTAAAAGTGTTTTTTTTTGAGCAAATTGATACATTTTACAGGTACAGTAACTAGTCACATATTTTTAAAGTTGGATCATGTAGTAGATTTAATACTTCAGTTAGATATAAAACTTTCATCTAATTCTTCTCTTATTGTCTCATTACAAAGTAGAGATAATAAAGAATTGTTTTATCTTCATTATATATCATCCGATGAACACATATCTGCCGAGGTTTGTTATCTTTTCTGTATTTTAATGAATTAATGTTTATATTTATTATTTTATAAATCATTGTAATTAATATTAAAATATTTTTATTCATAAAAAACTAAACTATTTAACTCTCTTAATTGGTAAAATAGCTGTCATAAAATAAAATTTAATATTATTATGTTTTAAAACATTAATAAGAAATCGTGTTAAGAACTCGAAAATAAAATATTACATCAATATTATGATTTGGGATAAATTAGGGATTTTATATCTATTAAAAT
>NW_002987020.1:0-5202 GCF_000006295.1 Pediculus humanus corporis
AATAATTAATTATTAATATTTTGCTTGAATGTAAAATTTAATGTTATAAAGTTAAAAGTTATAAATTAAAAAAAAAAAAATTTTTTATTTAATGTTACAAAAAAAAAAAAAAAATTATAATTATTTTAAATCAAAAATTTATTGTTTGACTAAAAATAAATTATTATAAAATTTATTTATTTATTTATTTATTTTATTTATCTAATCCTTATTTATTTATCTAATCCATTTTTAATCTACATTTAATCCTAATCTCTCACGATTGTCTTTCCCGTTGTTATTTTTTTTAAATAATTTTTCCCCCCCCCCAAAAAAAAAATTCTGCAACGTTTATGTAACGCATATTTTAATAATAATAATAATAATAATAATAATAATAATAATAATAATAATAATAATAATAATAATAATATTTTTTAATAAATTCTAATGTGTTAAACCGATCGTTTTTTTTATTTTTATTTCTATTCTTGGAATATGAAACCGATGATTAATATTTTTAATAACTTTTTAACACGCGATTTGTTTTCTTTTTTTTTTAATTTAAAATTTGTTACCGATTTAATTTTTTTTTAAAAAAAATCTTATTTAAATTTTATCCTTTTAAAATAAAAAAAAAAAAAAAAGTACTTGATTGAAAATGATTGAAAAAAAAAAAAGATGAGTTTTATTTTAATAATTATTTTTTTTTTTTAAAAAAAATTATTAACAGAAATTACATAAATATTATTAAATGATGAATTTTTAACACTTTCAAATAATTAAAAACAAATTATTATTATAATCAATAATAATAATAATTAAAAACCAGCACCATTTGGGGTTAATTATAAAAATCTTTTTAAAATATAAGAGAAAATATAGAAAAACTAAGAAAAGAAACTAGACTGATGGCTTATATATATATATATACGGTTAGTTATTCAATAATATATTTAGTTTCTACATCACCACATAAAGCGATTCCTTCAATTTCAACTTTTGCTCCAACAGGAAGTTTACCCACTTGGTAAGCTGAACGAGCTGGATGATCTTTAGTTATATCTATCGAATAAAAAAAACAAACAATTTAATTTTTTTTTTTTTTTAAAACAGTTAATTTTTAAGTATTAAAATAATTATTATTATTATTTTTCAACTTACATTGTTTATATATTTCATTGACTTTTGTAAAATCGTTGATATCGTTTAAGAAAACCGTTGTTTTTATAACTGGAAGAAAAAAACAAAAAAACAAAAAATTAATTTGGTTATTAATTATTTTGTCGAACATGATGTACTATTGCTACCATGTAATAATTAATAAAACTTTTCGATAATCTTTTTCTTTTACAGGAAAAAAAGTTATTCTTTTCTTTTTTGATGTTATACTAATAAAATTTAAAATAATAAATAATAAAAATGGAGTAAATGAACATTTAAGCACTAAGAAGAATGAATATTTCTTTTCTTATAATGTCTGCTCGAGAATAAATATCAAATTTGTAATTTTTGTTGGGTTTGCGATGAAATGAAATAAACATGGCCTAAAAAGCCTTAACAATTTCTTAAATTAATCAAGGTCAAATGATAAAAGATAGTTACGCTTATCAAATCCCGAACCGGCCGCGTTCAAAATTATTTCCATATTTTTCATAACTTGATGAGTTTCATTTTCTACGCCACCACCAACCAATTGATTTGTGTTTTTGTCTAACCCAATCACGCCAGATAAATAAACAACATTGTTCACTTTAACCGCTTGGCTGTGAAAAAATATAATTAAAAAAGGTAATTCTTTTATTTTAAATTTGATTAAATAAATAAATAATTTTATTTAAAAATTTTTTACTTACTTGTAAGGACCTACAGGGTTAGGACCTTTCGATGATTGAATTATATAACGTAAAGTTTTTGACATATTTGCGAAATAAATAAAAATGACAATTCAAAGTATTGTAATAATTTTTTAAAACATTAATTTATATATAAACTGATAACAAGGTCAAATTCTAATTTTTATTCACACTTAAAAATTTTTTTTTTTTATTTCCAAGTTAACATCAATTTCGATTGCTTCTTTTAATATTTTAATTTTATAATATTTCTTAATAATATTTTGGAATCTGTAAAAAAAAAAAAAAAAAAAAAATTTATATAATTATTTATCTAATTAGTAAAATTGTAATAATAATAATCAAGTTTTGAAATTTATTGATTGTTGTAAGAACTTGAAACAAATGTAATAATGAATTTTTAAATAAAATATATATTTAAGGTATTACCTTGGTTTTAAGGCTCAAAAATGCAGTTCTGAAAACATTTGCATCCTTTTCAGAGTTCAATTCCAATAATGCTTTATTAAGAAGTATGCCACTAAATTCTTGAAAGCATATCTCTTCCCACAGCTTTGTATCTTTACTTATGAATGCATAAAAATAAGTACAAGTTGAAGATAAACATTGAACACTTTTCGGATCGTTTTTTAAATAGTATACAATTTTCTTCTGGATTTCCTCGGGAAGGCACAAAAGATTACCACAACAACTTTCCTCCTCTACAGTTAAAATTGAATCTTTAACATGAATTGCAACTATTGTTTTTAATTAGATAAGACGAATTCTTTTAAATTTCTTAAAATATATTTGTGATCGGAAGGTTTGTATTTATTCTACATATTTTCAGTATCTAAACATAATGATTTTATGACATGGGAAGGTTTCCAAAGAAAATTAATTATAAGATGAGGACTATGTTCAGCAGATGGTACTCCTTGTAATTCACAGATCCCTGAGCTGTAAATAATTATGCTTTTAAACAAAATGTTTTTTCAACATACTCTTATATAATATCATTTAGAAAATTTAGTAACCTGTAATTTCCTAGCTTCAATGGAATTTGATAAAAAAAGTATTTCGTCTTATTTGAACGCTTGGGAATTCTTATATTATCTTTACAATAACTTTTCACGAGACGCAATTTCCTAATATCAAAACTTGTCGAGTCGATACTTAAAGTATCAGACAATTCAATTGGAGAAAAGCCGGTCTCCAAAATTAAAAAATAAACTGCTGCAAATAAATAATCATTTGCACCAAAAGTTTCTGCGTAATCTTTAACGCAATTGTCTAAAAAAATTTGAAAATGTTGAGGGTAGATAGAATTAAAACTGTCACAAACTTGCAATATTTTATCCATTTTTTTTTAGTTTTTAGTACAATTTCATTATACGCTTATTCATGCTTTTACATTAAATAAATAAACTATTTTTGACTTACTACTTTAATTTTAATTTAACAGAAAAAAACTTTTATTTGTATATTATTACTTGCATTTTTAACAATTTTATACAAGGTGTTACAGCCTTCTAATAATGAGTAAATATTCCCTCCAAAACATTTTTAAATATGGCGATTGTAATGTAGTCTGCTACAATATTTTAATCAAGTAGATATTTTACAAAAATAGTTTTTTTTTTTTTTTAATAATGGAATAATTTTAATTGTTTAATAATAATATTAAAATTAAAAAAAGAGTTTAACGGAAATGCTAATGCCAATTTTTTTTCAAAAAATTCAAACAAAGTTACAACATAGTCTGAAAAATCCACATTTTAAATATGGATTACCTTTTTTATCATTTGTTTTTATAGGATGGTATATTTTACAAAACACACAAGCTTGTCGATTTGATTTATCTAATCAGGGAAGTCTTACTCGGAAAGAATTACAAGCTCATGGTTTTAATGTACCTGATAGTATCGCTCCAATCGAAGAAGTTTATGAAGAAATGAAAGATGTAGCAAAGAAGGATTGGGAAAACATTAGAGTACCAAGACCTTGGGAAGAAGAACCTTCAAAAAATTAATGTAGTACCAAATTAGTTTTAAATCAATAAAGAGTAGACAATTAAATAAGAACTTACAGTTTTAAATTGAACAAATTAATTTAATATGGAGCTGATCTGTTCAGTTCAAAAATATCACTGGGGAAGCAAAGGTAATGAAAGCCTTGTAGGAAAATTTGCAGAAGCTAATTCAAATTTGAAAATAAATTCAGATGAATCATATGCTGAATTTTGGATGGGAACTCATCCAAGTGGACCATCTTATTTAAAAAACAACAATTTGGAACTATCTGCATATTTATCTAGTAACCCAGAGGCATTAGGAACAGAAGTTATAAGTAAATTTGGAAAAAATTTACCTTTTTTATTTAAAATCTTGTCTGTTGACAAACCTTTATCAATTCAAGCTCATCCAACCAAATCTTTAGCTGAAAAGCTTTTTATTCAAAATCCTGACCTTTATAAAGATAGCAATCATAAGCCAGAAATAGCAATAGCTGTTTCAAAATTTGAAGCTCTTTGTGGATTTAGACCGAAAGTAGAAATTCAAAAATTTCTTAAGGAAATAGATGAATTTCATTTATTAATTGAAAAAGATAAACTTTTTGAATTCTTAAATACCCCAAACGATGATAACTTTAAGGAATGTTTCAAATCGTTAATGAGCAATCAAGATAATGTAGTTGCAAAAGCTACAGGTAATTAATTAACATAAAATTATATTTCCTTTTTTCTTTTGTTTAACAATTAAAATTTGTAATTAAACAACTTTTTTTTTTTTTTTTAGAAAGTCTTATTCAAAGACTGGAAAAATTAAATGACAAAGAAATTTATCTTTATAGTTTAGTCCGGAGAATTCACTCATCATTTCCAAATGATGTTGGCATATTTTGTGTTTATTGGCTTAATTATTTGGTTCTCTCCCCTGGGGAAGCATTATACCTAGCTCCCAATGAGCCTCATGCATATTTAAAGGGGAACTGCATAGAATGTATGTCTAATTCAGATAATGTAGTTAGAGCGGGATTAACACCAAAATTTCGGTACCTTTTTTTTTTAGGTTCACTAATAAAAATGTGTTCAATAAAACTTAAATATTAAATTAAAATGCTTATTGAAAATTTTTTTGTTTTGTTTTTAGAGATGTTCAAACTTTATGTAAAATGTTAACATATAAAAATTATTTACCTCAAGAAATTTTATTTTCACCACTCGTAGAAGATGACTACACTTTATTGTACTCCCCTCCTATAGATGATTTTGCTGTTGCTAAAGTAACATTACCAGAAAATTGCCAGTATACATTGAAAACTAGACAAAGTGCTTCAATACTTCTAGTTTATGAAGGATGTGGAGAATTCGATTCAATCGCTTTAA
>NW_002987020.1:5429-13461 GCF_000006295.1 Pediculus humanus corporis
CAGAGCTTTTATTATTATTTTTTTTTCTGCTTGAATATAATATAAATCTTTATATTTTGAAGATGTTTTATTTTATTAGTATTTTTTTTTTAAATATCGATTTGTTTGAAAACAAAATTTCAAAACAATAAATGTTATTTTTGTATTAATCAAAGTTTTTTTTTTAAATTTTATATTACCTTAATAAAACTTCATCAATTCGAATCTTGTATTCTTGCTATTTGAATTTTAGTTTTTTCTCTACAATCGACAAGTTCAGTTCATTTGTCAGATTTTTTTCAGCGACTATTATCCATTTGTATCTACATAGAAAAAAAAAAAAAACAAATTTATTAAAATTTGTCTTCTTGTAAACTTAAAAAATTATTTTATTATAGTATTGATTTTGAAAAAAATTGAGTTAGTAGTAATTTTCTTACACTTTGCTGCTGCATATATGAAGCTCATATTCCTTCATTTCATTATGTTTATTTCTTCCGATTTCCCATTTTAAAAACTTCTCTTGTGGTTTTTTTTTCTTTAGCCACTTTAGTTTAAATTCTTGATGAGGCTTTATCAATTTTTCATTTTAAAATAGCCACATTACAAATTGCTTTTATTTGGTTCTTTTCTCCATTTTGAGGGATGATGTACAACCTGCAAGCTAAAATTATTATTATTAATGACTAAAATTTTTCATTGAAATATTTTATTTTTGCTGGTTCACTCAATAATTTATTTATTAAATCAACTGTTAAAATGTTTTCTGTGTTTATATTATATTATATTATATTATTATTTGTACATTATTTTGCATATAATATTATTAAAAACTTCTGACAAATAAGTAATTGGTATAAAAGCATTTGAACTTCAATGCTTTATGTTTCTTTAGTAATTAATACGTTTTTACCGTGATAATTCAATATAGTAATTTTTTTCTATTCTTTTTTCTTGAATGAATCTTAAGTAATATTTGAGAATACTTGTGAGACTTTTAATCTAAAAATTTTAAAAGTAAAATATCCATCTATAGTATCTTTACAAGTAAAGATACACACACTCAAAGTATTTATATATTGTATTGTGTATTTTTATATTTTTGCATTATTAAAATCAAAAATAAAATTTTATGTAACAGAGCCAAAAAATCACAATATTTACCTAGTAATAATTAGTCTAAATAATTGTTACACAAACAATATTGAACTCAATACATTTCATGTTTTAAAAAATAAATAAAATAAATTGGCGCCAAAGACATTTAATAGAACTTAAAATTTTATTTAATGCCACGTCTATATTAACTGAAATTCCAACTAATGTGCTTTTAAAAAATAAGATTACTATTGAGGTTTTAGAGCTAATATAACAATTAAGTTTTGATTGTTTTTTTATTTAATAAAAGCCAATTTAAATACCAGTCAAAATGAATAACTGTTTTCAAAATTTTGACAGTACATTAGGTGGTAGGCAAGTTTTACCTGCTACTTACAATGTATCAGATTTTTTAAAACACAGAATGGAAGAAGTTGTCATGTTAACTGAAGCCGTTAATGAAAAACCTTTTAGAGGCCAAGGATTTCAAAGATTACCCAAACATTTAAGAAGAAGGCAAATGAGCCATTACTCAAAAAAGTTACCTAGAAGGCTTCAGGGCACACAGGTTGCAGAAAATTCTAAATTTTCAATTTCATAATTTTTATCTTTTAAATAAATAGAAAATTTTCGATGATTTTAATTTTTATTCATATATAATGTTTATTGGTAGAGTAACGATGAAGTGCCTGGTCCTGGTAAACGTCCCAGTAGGAAATTTAGAAGAAGACCAAGTAATTTACAACAAGAGTATTGCCAAAGACAGACAAAAAATACATGGCTTGAAACTCACATTTGGCATGCTAAGAGATTTCACATGACTTCTAAATGGGGGTATATGATTCCTGAAAAATGTACTACTAAAAATTTAAGATGTTTATACAGAGCAATTTGTAGAAATGCAATTCTAACAGATATTTCATATTACAATTGTATTCAATTGGAAGGTCCTGAAATCAAATTGTTAGAAAATTTAAAAAAATGTACATCTCCTGATTGTGGATTGACATTTGGAGCAAAAATATTTTTAAATGGTGAAAAAGAAGGTCATCTTCCATTTTTTTACCCTGATTCATATCCTCAAGGGATAATTGGACATTTATCATTTATCTGGAAGCCTTATAATAATCTAGACTCGAAAAGAACTCTTTGGATTTGGGTTCATCCATTAATTCATTTTTCTGTCAAAAAATGTCTTGAAAAGTTATTCAAACTTAAAAATATTGAAGAATGTGATACATCTAAAGATATTGATAAAAATAATACTGAAATACAAACAATAAAAACGGAAAACTCGAGCGATCTTAATAAAGATATGGATTTGATGAATATTAAGTCGAAAATAAAGAATGTTCCTTTTGATAAAACACCAAAATTTGTGTCTGAAGATCAATTAATAACCATGACTCTACTAAAAGATACATTAAATAGATTTCAGGTTACAGGACCAGTTTCACAAAATGTTATTTGTAAAGTTTTTAACTTAATCGAAATACAAAATAATAATAATAAATCAAAAGAAGTAATTGATACAGACAATGATTACGAACCATCTAAAAAAAAAATCAAACAAGATACAGACTTGAAAAAAACTTATGAGAAAAAATCCAAATGGTGGCAAGAATATTATAGAGAAGAAACAAACAAAAAAAGTTGGGATAGTCAAAAAAAATTTTTTTTTACATTAAATGAATGTACTAAACCTACTGACATACCTTCTGGTTCTGTAATACCATTAGTTATTGGTGATCCCAGATTGACAATGCCTGAACGTATTCAAAAAAAAATTGAACCATTAAAAAGTAATTTTTTTTTTAAATTTTTAATTCTCAATTTTTTAATTTTTTTTTTATTCATTTTTTTTTTTGTTTTTATTTGCAGAATCACCATCAATCCTTGAAAATTATTTTGAATCAATTTTTTTTAATAGTCCAATTTGGGAACCTCATATAAGGGATGAAGTTTCTATGAGTAAATTATCTCAGGTACAAATAAATAAAGCGAGATCAAAAAAAATAGTTCCTGGTGGTGCATCGAATAGTGTTATCCCGGATACAAATTTACCAAGAATCCCAATACTATTAGTTCAAAGGCCTGGAACTGCAAATATTAAAAATAGACCAAATGGTAAGTTAGTAATTAGTTATGTTTTCCTTATTAAATTTGCAGTCAATAATTTATTTCTTTTTTTTAAGGATTCGGTAGCGGTTTCGATATAATTTGTCCAGCAGAATATGGTGCAGCAATTTTAGAAGCTTTTTCTATTAAAAATGTACACATTGGAGGATTAAGAGAAATCGAACTCCTTAATTTCGAATGTAGAAATTTTAATTATTATTTTCAACCGGATAGTGAGGCGGGAAAAATTACGAGCGATAATTTGGCACAATTTTATAAAAATCGTTACCGTAATTTACCTCCGAATGCTCGAACCAATTTTATTAAACTAAGAAGTCCTACACCCTTCCACTGTGCTTGGGATTTATTGATTAGAGATTGGATTAATTTAATTGACGATAAAAAAATTCATAATAAATTTAATTATAAAGTTTTGAGAAATAAAAAACATTTGAGAGAATTGAGGGAAGTCGTTAATAAACCGCAAACTTTTAATTTTTCCACAATGAAAAAATTAATGGATGCCGCAGGAGAAAATTGTTTAATTCCAGTAGTTATAGAATTTGTTAAAAAAGGTAAACCAACGGATTTAGCTTTAATTTGTTTGCCGAAAAAAGAAGATTTGTTAAGTGGTAAAGAACCGGAAGAGAAAATTCATACTGATATAAATAAAAAAAAAATAAATGAAAATATACGTGACGAAGAACAAAATCACGTGCAAGAACCTTTACCGATTAAACGTGAAGAAAATACACGTGATACCGTCGAAGAATCATCATCAAAAAATTCTAAAAAAGAATCCAATTGGGTTCCAAATCTCTCGGAATTAAATAACATAATAAATTTTCCATCCAGAACATTAATGGGATACGTTACGGTAGGAGATTTTGGTTTATCCTCAGGGAATTCGTCGGGATTGGGATATGTTTCCATTTTGAGTTTATTTGAAATCATCAAAATGGTCAACGAATGTAATTCAACGTCGTTAAAGGTTTTGGTTAAAAATCCAACTCAAAGAAATTACAAATTTGCCAAACTAACCGTGCCAGAGGAATAAATGCAATAAAAAAAAAAAAAAAAAACTTTTGTAAATTTGTTAAAATTTAAGAAAATAATAATAATAATAATAATAATAATAATAATAAATATTTATAAGTTTTTTTTTTCTTATTTAATTCACAACCACGAATACTTGGAATACTTTTCTTGTTTTTTTTTTAAAACAGGTTAAATAATTTTGAAATAATTTTTTTTAATCATACTACTTATTATTTTAATGACGAAAAAAAAATATATATATATATATTAATATTTCAATATATAATTTACTTTCTAAGTAAAAAAAAAAAAAAATGACTACAAAAAATTTGATCTGTTTTAACTTGTACAATTACCGTTAATTAAATTATAATTTAGCTAAAAAAAAAAAAAATTTTAAAGTTTTTCGTTAAACTGATTTATTATTATTATTAATTTCCGAATAATTTTACTAAAAAAATAAATATCGATGACGTCATTGTACTTTTTTAAATCTCTTTTTATTAATATTTAGTTTTTTTTTTGATAATATTATTTGTATTCTTTTTAAAAATATCAAATTATAATTATTCTATACGATCAATTTCTAAAATATATATATATGAAAGAATTAAATGCCTGCAAAAATATAACACCCGAGTATATTAAAACCAAATAAATTAATACTGAGAAATAAATGCTTGATTAAATTATAATAATAACGTAAAATAATATTTTAAAGTAAAAAAAATTATTACTTAATATCTCGATCGTCTTATTTCTGATTAATTTAAATGTGTTTGACGAAAAAAAAAAAAAATCCACGGTAAGTTTTAATAATTTTTTTTCCTATCTTTTTTAAAAATACATTAATAATAATATTAAGTTATATAAAACCTCATTGATCGGCGAAAAAAGTGCTGGGAATAAAATAAGCAGCAGTACATTTAATTTGAAAGATTTTACTAACAAAAAAAATAACTAAAAAGTAATTAAAATCAAAATGTGATTCGAATATTTCAAATCAAATAATAATATCAAACTCGAACAACTTAAAAAAAAAAAAATTAAATTGAATTCATATATAGCTTGCAGAGTATTAAAATTAATTTCGTTTACTTAAGTGAAATATTATTATTATTATTATTTTGTTTTGTTTTTTATGAAGAATTTTTTATTATTAAACACAATGAAATAATTAAAATAAAGTTGGGGGGGAGAATTAAATTGGGGGCATAATTTTGTTAATAAATTCTTTCAAATCGCTCATTTCTTCTTCCGATGAACTATGCATCATTCCTCTGTATGTTTTAAATTCGACATTACTTAAAAACGATTTCAAGTAGGATGCAGTCATTTGGCCCCATTTATATTGCACAATGGGATCACTGTCTCCGTGACATTGAATAATGGGAATTTCTGTATTACCTTGAACGGCCTAAACAATTAATTAAATATATATTTCTATGTGTAAATTCGAAAAAAAAATTGTTTTAAAGTAAATCGTCAAAGTTTGAATTCTACTGGACGCGAATAAAAATTTCTTTTTCGTTAAATGAGAAAAAATGTTTTTTTTAAGACTTACAGATGCTGGAAAAGATTTATGCAGTGGAAGCCAACAGCTTAAAGCCATAACACCAGCCAGTTTTTTTGGATAAGTCAGAGCTGAGTATAAAGCCAAAGCTCCTCCTTGTGAAAATCCTCCTAACATAATTCTGTTAAGTTCTATTCCATCTGCAACTTCATTATTTATCAATTCGTGAACTCCTAACGCTGCCTTTCTAATACCTTCTTCATCTTCAGGTCCTTTTGCATCCAATGATTTTAAATCAAACCAACTCGGCATTTGAAAGCCAGCATTTAATGATACTGGCATAGTTGGTCTGAAAAAATTCAGTTATATAAGCACAAATACAAAAAGAATAATATAATATGTGCTGAATATATAAATAAATGACATTTACGCAGTTGGGCATATAACCTTGACATGAGGTCCCCTGATTGACGAGATGGCAGATGACCAACCATGTCTGAAAAAAATATAGTTTACAGTTTTTAGTTACTCTTAGAAATACACAGGAAATCTCCATTTGAGTAAGATAAACATGTAAAAGGCACACAATATAAATTTAAAAAATAATTAAACATACCCTGTATCACCAAGTCCATGCAAAAATATTATCTAAAGGAAAAAAAAATACAATAAATCAGTAAGTTAAATAATTAATTTTTAGAAAATTATCAAGAATATATTAAAAAAATATAAATTTTACAGAATGAAAATTTTTTTTTTTTTTTTTTAATAGAAGATATTTTTATTGTCAGAAAAACCCTTTACCAATAACAGTTAATAATAGATTTTGAAAATGCAATACTTTCCAAATTTTTTATACCACATAAATAAATACTTATTAAATATAAAATCTGATAAATATGAAATAAGCCTCATAGAATTATTAAATGTTTGAGTATAAAAATGAAAATATGCCAAAAAATTTTTCAGTACAAATTAATAATTATAAATTTACTTACTGTGGCTGTATGTTTTGCAGAAGCCGCTACTATAACTGGCGCTACCGACATTTTAATAAAACGTTTAGTTATTTACAATTTTTATTTTTTTTTTTTTTAAGAATACGTGTGTAATAATTTACTTAACCACTTTTACAAACAAAGAATTGTAACAATCTGGCTTTAAACCATAGTTGTTCGTTTCAATTGTATTCTGCTACAATGACAGTTGAAGTTCCAGGTTTGCCAACTTTTCTAAAAACACTTCAAAAACGAATAAATTTCAAACGTAGTTAAGAATTTAAAAATTTGTTAAATTTGATTATTGTTAATTTTTTAAAATAAAAAAAATTATTTTTAATGTAAAGAGTTCATAATTATGAATACATTATTTATTTAAAAAATATATATAATGTACTATAAAGTTTTATCAATTTTATTAAAATATTATTTTAAATCACAAGATTTAAAAAAAAAAAAAATTTCAATTGAATTTAAAAATTTAATTTATTCGTTCCAAAAAGTTAATTAAAATAAACACTTAAAAAAGGTACACAATAATTCTAATAAAAGACAAAATTTTTTAAAAATCTTACCACGAACTCAATTAATCCATATTAAAAAATGGAGTTAATAATAATAATAATTGTTACAGCAAAAAAACTAAACTTTTTTTTTAATTTCATTTTGTGAAACGTTGTTACAAACAATTCAAATTGTTTTAAAAATTGATTACTTATACAATAATAAATTTCATTTATTAAGTTTTAACGTAAAATTATAAAGACGAAGAATTTGATTTTGACCGCGATCGAGATCCACTTGAATAACTATAACTCCTTCGTCTCTTTTTTCGAACGGGGGGTGATCTCACCGATGAGGTAGAACTCGTTGAAGATGACGAACGATTTCTGCGGTAACTCGCCCTACATTTTCCTCTCGATTTAGATCTAGACCTTGAACTCGATGTCGAACTAGATTCGGATGTACTTGACCTTCGAAACCTAGACCTAGACAACGCACTGGAAACACTCGATGATCTACTTTTATCTCTAATATCGGATTTGAAACGTGGTTCTCTATCTATCCTATTGTATCGACTACGATAATTTACTGAAAAAAATACATGGAGTCGATGTGTAAATGTATTTATTTTTCAAAACTTTAATAATATAAATACACGAATTTATATACTTTTCCTTCCGTAGGATTTATTTTCAGCCAATTCCAAGAGTCTCGGATTAATAACTTGATTAGCCTCTTTTAATACTTCTATTAAATCTTTTGCTTTATTTCCATTGCTAGGAGT
>NW_002987020.1:13732-22738 GCF_000006295.1 Pediculus humanus corporis
TGTAAGCCGTTCCCGTATTGTTTGATCTACCTGTTCGTCCGATTCTGTGTACGTAATCCTCCGAATTGTTTGGATAGTCAAAGTTAATAACAAATTTAACATCTTCAACATCTGCAGGATATATAAAAATAATTTTTTAATAACGAAACTTACTCTGAATGTGATAAGAAAAAAAAAAAAAAAAAAAAAAGAAAGAATTTTACAATTTAGAGATTTTTTTTTTTTAAAAATAATTTATAGAGGATAACTAAAGTGTAATCAAATTTAAAAAAAAAAAAAAAAACCCGCTCAGATCTCTCATAATAAATTTCTCTATACCTGATACCTGAAATAATTTAATTATAAAAATCATTGATTACACAAAAGGACCTTACATATATCTTAAAAATATTTAAAAAAAAAAAATATATATATATATATGAGTCGGTGAAGGATAAAACATATTAAACGCCCTATTAATGGTATTACATACTTTCATAGATTTTCAACAATAAGGTCCGGGGAACAGGCTCCAGTGATGCCCCGGAACAGGAGGCCCCTTGCAGGCCTCGAGAGAGAGATAGAGAGCCACGGCGCAAGCGCAAGCGCCCAGCCAGAGGGAACCGTAGTCGGGTGAGCTTGGAAAAGCTCTAGGGAGAGGCACAGCTTTGCAAGAGTACTCTCATTGCAATCGTATTGCTTGTGCCTCTGCAACATAAAAATATCGTCAACATATTTAAAGAAATCTCTAATAAAAAATAATAAATAAATAAAACTATAATAATAATAATAATAATAATAGTAAATGAGCAAAATAACAAAAATGCAAAAAAAAAAAAAAAAAAAAAAAAAAGAAAGCTGCCAAATAATATGTAAAAAAAAAAAAAAAAAAACAATAATAATAAAGAAAAAAAAAAAAATTTTTTAATTAGTTTTTGAAAAGAAATAATAATAATAATAATAATAATAATAATAATAATAATAATAATAATAATAATAATAATAATAATAATTTTTTAAAAACTAATTTTGGTTTCTTTTTTTTCGTTAGTTTTTTCGTTAGCAAATAAACGAAAAAATAGAAATTTTAAAATCGTTAAATAATTTAATTATTATTATTATATTTTAATCACGTTCAAATCCGCGGATTCATTCAGCAAAAACATTATTTATTAATTTAGTAATAGTAGTAGAAAATAAACCAAAAATTATTTAACTAAAATAAAAGAATTACTAAATATTGAAAAAAAAAAAAAAAAAAAATTATCAAAATATTTTGTTGTTAATTAAAAACTTTTGCAACTTTTGCTTATGTACGTATAATTTGCCGCTAAAAAAATATGAATAAAAATAGTTGACATTAAAAAGAAGAAAAAAGAAAAAAAAAAGAAAAAAAAAAGAAAAAAAAAAAAGAAAAAAAAAAAGGAAAATGATAAGCAGATGATAAATAAATTAATCAAATGAAAATAATAATAATTTTACTTACCTAATCCACGTGCTGCTACATCCGTCGCAACTAAAATAGGTCTTCTACCATTTCTGAAATCTAAAACAAACTTATTATTGAGCTTTTATATTTAAATATTGACATTAACAAAAACAAAATTTTTAATTTAATTTTTACTTTAAAAAAAAAAAAAAAAGAAAAATGGAAAAAAGGTAATGTAAATAAAACAATGATTCAAAGGATAATAATCAAAATGTGGTATACCTCCAGTGTAGGTTAAGAACAGCTCAGAAATAAAAAAAGGAGTGACAATGTGGGAAAACAAGGTATAAAGAAACTGAAATGGAAAATTAATATCATATTAAATAATAATCGTAATCAATTTAAACACTTTTCGAATTAAAAAAAAAAAAAAAAAATTAAAATACCTTGTAATACATGATCTCTTTCAGATTGATTTTTATCACCATGAATCGATTCAGCAGGCCATCCATCTCTTCTCATTTTTCTTGTTATTTCTTCAACTCTTTTTTTCGTTTCGATAAAAACTATTGTTTTGTTTTCTTTTTCCGACATGATTTCCTTAAGTAATGTACTCAATCTAGAAAAATCAATATTAAATGATGTAGATAATTAATGATTATGTTGTAAATATTTAATTCGAGAGTCAATTATTCAAAATCCCAAGTTTTTTTTAATGAAATAGAAAAAACTCATTTTTATTTCTGAAGTTGGATCAAAGTTGGAAAAAAGTTAAAATCATTAAAGTTTGTAAAAGTAAAAACTCACTTTCTTTCTTTTTCCGAATCTTGGCATACATCGATAATTTGCAAAATGTTGTGATTAGCAGACAATTGTAGCGAACCAACATTAATTTGAGTGTAATCATTTAAAAATTCTTTTGCTAAATTTCTAACAACTTTAGGCCAAGTTGCAGACCACATCAAAACTTGTCGGTCTGGCTTAAAAAATTATGTCGAAAATAAGTTAAATAAGTTTTTTTTTTTTTTTTTTTTTTTTTAGAATTTCTGTAACTAAAAAATTTTGGTGTAGTTTACTTACTTTAATTTGTTCAAAAATTTTCCTAATTTGGGGTTCGAACCCCATGTCAAGCATACGATCAGCTTCATCTAAAACCAAATATGTTGTCCTTTTGAGGTTAGTTTTACCGCAATCCAAAAAATCTAAGAGACGCCCTGGAGTTGCTATTACTATTTCCACTCCTTTTTCTAAATCTCTTGCCTTTAATAAAATAATTTTTAATAAAACAATTGTTACTATTTAAAATCAATGTTTTCAACAGTCTTTTGAATTTATTAAGAATTATAACCTGAGATAATCTTTTGGCACCACCAAATATGCATGTGTTTCTTATTCCGGATGAGTGACCAAAATCTTCGGTTACTTCTTTTATTTGCTGAGCCAATTCTCTAGTAGGTGCTAAAACTAAAACTATGGGACCATCACCTCTTTGAAGTCTAGGCTGATGATTAATGTGAACAATAGCAGGCAAAATGTACTGTAAAAAGACAAAGAGTTATTGAACTGTAATATGAAATTTTTTCCTTTTAAAACTAGAGAAATTTTCAACTTACAGATAAAGTCTTTCCAGATCCAGTTTTAGCTATTCCAACTAAATTTCTTCCACTTAATGCTATAGGCCATCCTTGGGCCTGAATTACAGTTGGTTCAGAAAAACCTTGCCTTCTGAAAAAATTTTCAATTATTATAAATAAATAATGCCAAATATTTAAACAGAAAAAAACCAATTATAAAAAATAAATCTTACTTGATTTCTTTTAAAACATAATCAGGGAATCCAGCTTCTCTAAAGTGTTTGATTGGTAAAGGAACATTTTTTCCCCTCAGGGTTATTTCATTTATTGATCTAAACTCTTCAATTTCTCTAATTGACCTGAGCAAATTAAATAATATTGTAAAATATTCAAATAAATTTAATTTTTTAATTATTTGACAAAAACATTTACTTTTTTAGTGTAGCAAAAAGTATAATACTCAATTAAAGAATAAGTATAAGAAAATAATTTACCTGTCTTCTACATCAGGATGAGGTATGTAAAAATCTTTTTTAAATGGTTCTAATTTTGAAAGCTCCCATCTAGGTTTTCTTAAACGGTAGCCGACTCCTCTTCTATAATTCCTTTCTCTGCTACGACTTCTATAACGTTTATCTTCTACCCTATCTCTTCTTTCTCTCTCCCGCGAACGGGATCTCGACCAAGACCTGGGATAAATTTAGGTTTTTATTACAAATATTATAAATAATTTCTAAAATTGTAGTAAATTTACATACCTGCTTCTATCATATCGCCCCATATTATTCAAAACACTACTTATTGAGAAATTAATTTACAAAAAAAAAAAAAGAAAAAACTATAACGTTTAATCAAAAACACAAATTTTAGTTTGACTAAAGCTTTCCAAGCTATACCAACTTAAACAATAATAAAAAAAAAAAAAGGAATACCAACCAAATTTTTAAAATGATTTTAATTTTAAAAAAACCGCCACTTCATATTATTTGCTTTATAAAATCATTTTTATTTCAAAAATATATATTATTTTGAACATTGTTAACATTAAAAATTAAACTCGAAATGTTTGAAATAAATCAATATGAATTTTTTTTTAGAAAAGATTTTGAAAATTGATTAATTTCGTACTAAAATATAAATATTAATTGTCGTAAGAATTTTTTTTTTCCCGAGTTTCTGTTTTCATTTCAAAAAAAAAGGAAAACAGAAGAAAAACTTTTAAAAAGTATTTACTGTTTTTGGATTATTTTATTATTATTACTTTAGCATTATTTTACGAAATATTTTTAATTATACTTTAAATGATACTTTTTTAAATATCCTAATGGATGAAGAAGAAGACATTCCTCCTCCTAGTAATAATAATCAGAGTTCAAATCTTGCTTTAATAGTATGGGTAATTCTTACAGCTGTGGTTTATAGAATTGGATATGGACCTGGCAGATTTATTGGAGGAAAAGATTAACCTTACTTTTCGAAGAAGAATTAATAATGTAGATTTTATAAATGAAGATGTGACAAAAAATTTAAATTTAGAAATGTTAAATCCAACATAAAATTTATTTATTTAAACTTTTATTTTTTATTGTTATTAATTTTTATTATTTACATAAATTTTTTTAAAATTATTATTTTTTGCCATAAATATCTTCTATACCTGTTAAATTTTTTTTAACATTATTACAATATGTTTTATTTTATTCCTAATAATAATTAGATATGATAGAATTAAACAACAAGATTAATGAAAATGGTAATAAAAAAAAAAAAAACTAATGAAACTGATAAATAATATTTAATGTATTTACACTCGAATGATTATTAATTAAATAAAAAAATAGTTAAAAAAAATTTTTAATTCAAAAAAAGTAAGTAATTATGATTAGCAATTAAAATATTTATTAATCAAGGCATTTATATCTAAACAAATTTATATATTTTGTAAAACTGATATGTAAAAAAAATTTTATTTCTTCCTATATTTTATAAAAAAGTCGATTTATAAAAATATTTTTATTAAAACTAGATACAGGTTATTATAGCACTAGCACAGTTAAAAACACAATGAGCATTTTAAATCACTTTCTTCTTATAAAATAAAAAATAAAAATCTTTAATATAAAATTCTAGGGGTAAACAGTATAAATTAAATTTTTTTTTTTTTTTTTCTTACTGATTCCTACCTTTAAAAATCTATTTGAATATATTTCATTAAAAACACATTTTTATCATTTTAAATTATTTTCCTATGTTAATTAAATTAAGGTAAGTAATAATAAATATATTAATTAATTTTAAAATATTTAATTATCGATTAAATTTTTAAAAAAATTAGTTTAATGTAGTTTACTAACTTACTTTTAAAAAAAAAAGTTTTACTTAACTTGATCATAAATGTGTTTCAATCTAAGCGCATTCTGTTTTATTTCTTCTCTAATTTTTGCTTCTGCATTAATAAAAGATTCATTTAACTCATTTAGTAATATTCTTTGACAACTATGTTCGATTTTTGTATTGCAATTCCCAGTTAAAATACTTTGCTGGATATCTTCGGTTATAATTTTTTTTAAATTCTCATAATTATTCTCTAAAGTTTTAAACCTATCATCAAAATTACACTTAATATCAATCACTTCTTTTTTAAGAGAGTTTATTTCACTTAACACAGCTTCTTTACAATTTTGAATTTCACTAATAACATCACTATAGTACAAATTCCTTTCTTCGATATCAGTATAAAACCATCTCTCACGATCCATGACACTAAGAATCTCTTTTTAATCGAAATATCTGACAATTTAAGATTACTTTGATTCGAAGAATTTGTTTTCTCATCTATAGGATAAAGGTTTGGAGAAGACTGAGATGTTGAACCCAAAAAAGCACTTTTTTGAATCGGCAATGGAGACAAAACTTTTTTAAAAAATGAATCTTCATAAGGAGTAGAAGAATTAACTTTAGTAATAACAAAATTAGGAGTTGATTGTGGACGAACAAGCGAAGTAGTATGATTATTAAAATTTACAGATAAATCTTTATCGAAATTTCTGCTAATCGGTGAAAAAACATCCATTACAGAGATATCTAATGTTTTAGAAGGATTTTCTATAATGTCTGGTGTATTCATTTCAACCTCCCTGTATGATTTTGCAATTTTTAAATTTTGTGTTTTAACCGACAATACAGGCCCATTATGTGCTTTGATAGTTTGTAAAACTTTATCTGCTCTTAAGTCGTATATTATGATGGAGCCACCTGTAGTCCCCAAAGCAACCTTATCACCATTAAGAATAATATCTACACAATTTAATGGTTCTTCTAAATTAACATCCAATATTGATTTTTTTTCCCTTATATCATAGATTTTTAAAGTTTTAGTCAAACTCACAGAAGCTATCACATCATAATTAATTGGAGAAAATGAAATATCCGTACATGCACCAGTGTGAGCATGACAATTTTTAAATATAAAATCTGATGCTGTGATATCCCATACACATACAGTACTATCGATTGAAGAGGCACCCAAATAATTTTTTTTGCACAAACAAAATTTTACACTAGATGTTTGCTTGGATTTAGGCAAACAAATTTTATTAACTACTTTGTTCGTTTTCAAACTATGAATACATATTTTATTAGAACTTAAACTTCCTGTAGCTAAATAAGTATCATCAGAATTAACAGATACAAAATCAACAGGCTGAGATTCTACATATTCAACTTTAACAGATATTTTTTTATCAATCACATCCCAAACAAATATTTCCCCACTTTTATTTCCAACAGCTAAAATTCTATTTGTCCAATTAAAAAATGAAGCAGAAGTAACATTAGGTAGTAAAATGTATTTCATAGGTTTTAATTCATTATCCGAAAATTTAAAAATAGGCAGTGGTCCATTTCCTTCATCGTAAGGAGCAACAGATAACCATTTACCATCTCCACTCCATGTTATTCTTCCGTGAGTAGGATTTTTTGTTGAAATGGAAATCGAAACAGGAGATGAATATTCGTCTTCTGCATTATATATACTTAATTCTTTTGAATATGTCGCTAATGACATTTTAAAACATTAAAAAAATAATAATAAAATAAGAAACAACTTGTAACGGCCACTTTAACCACAAATATATTATTTTGGCTCCAAACAGGTAAACAACTAAAATCTGCTTCCACGTCTTTAATTTCAGCGGTTTTAATTTTAGTTTGAATTGTTTCAACGTTCATTTAATCTTTGAAAAAGAAAACAATTGTATTACATGACTGAAAATTTGAAATGTTTTTTTCCTCTCCTCTTGAATTATTTAAAAAAAAACTAAATCTATGCAAAGGTCATTTTTTACTTAAGAAAAAAAAATACTTTGCTTTTTTTTTTTTTTTTTAAATTAGATTAATAACATTAAACTTCTACCCAATAGTATGGGTTTTGTATTTTGTAATACATTATAAGCATAAAAATTAGAGTTTTTTTTATAAATTACTACTTTTATTTCTTAAACATCTAATTTTATTATTATATAAATTACTGTCTTTCAAAAGAAAATTAGAGAGAAATTTATTTATTTGTAAAACAGATTCATATTTTAAAAAAAATTAAAATATATAACAGCATTATAAAAAAACTATTAAAAATGAACTTGAAGAAAATTATATGGATACGGTTGGATTCGCTACAATTCACTTTATACGGTATTTGTTTTTCCTGTTACAACAGTTTCTTTCTTCCATAAATTTTATAATACCTATGCTTTTTCTTAAAGCTGTCATTTAAAAAAACATTGAAAATAAATTAAAAATTCACAAACTTTATATGGAAAGTTGAGTGAAAATTTTTTACAATTCAAAACCATATAAAAAATATTACAAATAATTCTTTCTTAACTACCCCCCCCCCCCAACACACACACACAAATAATTTGATATGATGTAAATAAAAATAACAAAAAAATTTAAATCTCTTAAAGTAATTTTTAATCAAAAATAAAATTTAGTTAAGGTTGACCAAAAAAAAAAAAAAAAAAAATTAACCATAACTTTTTGTTTATTTTATTTATTTATAACTTGGTAAAAAATTGTTTATAATTTAGGATAGTGTAAAACAAAATTAATTAATAGGGAGTAATTAAATTTAAAAAAAATAAATAAATAAATTGGAATGAATGAAAAAAAAAAAAAAAAAAAATTGTGTCATTTTTAATGGGACCTCGACATTATAAGTTTTTTTTTTTTTTAAAAAACTTTTTTTTTTTTTCAGGTTTTGTAGTTTCCCAACCGTAATATGTTATCCACTTCCACAAGGGGCTTCACTACTTATAACCGTTATTCATGGTATGAAAACGGTTGGTTGAAAAAAATAACGTTCAGTTTTTTAAAAATTTTTATTCTTAAATAAAAATACATTTTTGATGTCAAGTGTGTAAAGTGAACTCTTATATTTTTTTTAACATTAAAAAGTTTAAAATATAAAATTTTTAAATTAACCACCACAAAGTGAATATTTATAGATTTAAATTGTAAATATTGAACAATTTTTGTTTTTTAAGAAGCAATATTATCAATTATCAGTGTGAGTTTTTTTCTTTTTTTTAACTATTTTAAACAATTTATGAATTTTTTCATTATGCATAGATTTTATTTAAAATCTTAATTTTTTTTTAATTTCAACAATTTATAATTACATTTAAATTAAATTTTAATTTGTTAAAAACATTTTTTAATCACATTTATTAATTTTAAGTTAATTTTTTTTGGTTATAAAAAAAAAAAAAAGTTGACATTTTTCACTTTGAAAATTTATTTAATTATGAAAAATTTATTACATTATTAAATTATTTCTTTCTGACTATTGGTATGATGTAAAAATAATAATAATTTAATAACCTATGAGTATTTTATTGTTTTTCTCACTTATTAATGTTTAAAAATTTTTTGAGACTCATCATAGGTCGTGCAAAAAAAAAAATTTTGGCGCCTTTTAAAATCCAGAAAATTACTAAAAAATTAGAATGATAATAATAATGC
>NW_002987020.1:22758-29801 GCF_000006295.1 Pediculus humanus corporis
TTTGCAAAATATTAAACATCCTCCTCTATTCGCAAACAGATAAAAGTTCATTGACCCATCATAATAAATTTAATTCTGAATTAAACATAATCAAATTTATTTTTAATATATTTTTTATTTATCGTTATTATTAGTAAATACCCGGCATTTAAATCAAATCGTTCCGGATATCATTTTAATAATTTATTATATATTTATAAAATATATGGAAAAATCCTTTTTTCAATTCATGCTTAAACTAATAAATAAATGAATAAAATTTCTGTCGTTGACATCGTTACAGTTTTTGATTTAGTTAATAAAACTAATTTTTTTTTTTTTTAGTTTCTAAATTGAAATTTAATGATCGATAATAATAATTTAAAATTTTTTTAAAAAGAGATTATTATTATTATTATTGGAAAAAAAAGAAAATACATCGTGAGATGAATGAATTTTTTAAATTTTCATTTTTTTTTTTGAATTAACTTCGTTAAAAAATTTATTAGAGCATCGAAAAAAGTTTTTTTTTTATCCGGTTAAATATTAATATTTATTTTTATTTATGTATTTAATAAAATTTAAGAGGTTTACCAATACGACAAATAACGAATTAAAAATTTTATGTTGCATATTATTATTATTATTATTATTATTATTATTATTATTATATATTTTCCCAACTAAGGGAGTATAAATTTTTTTTTTCTCTCTCTTACTTTATTTAATTATTTACCGGATACTACATAGTTATTATTTAAATAAATACAAAATTTTTTAAATTAATTTTTCCAAAGTACGAAATTATAAGTTTTACAACATCTAAAAACAATAAACAATATAATTAAGTAGAAAAAGAAGAGAAAAAAAAATAATATTCAAGATGGATAATTACAAAAAAAAAAAAATTTTTTAAGTGATTGTATATTATGTGCACTACTTTATTATTAAATATTGAAATTAGTGTTTGTGTGTGTGTGTGTGTATTTTTCTTTTGTTTTTGTATAAAAAAAAATTTTCTTATAATTACCTGATACAAAAATTAAAAAAATTCCCGTTAAAACTTTAGTAGTAAAACCCAGTGATTCTCATTAAAAAATAATCATACCAAATGTTTATTATTATTATTATTATTAATTATAAAATCGGTTAGAAACCTATTTATTTTGTATGTATTTAAATATAATGAATTTCGTATGTTTAGTATATCACACACAGTCGGATTTGTTATAAACAAAAAAAAAAAAAATAATTTACGCCCTTTTTAACAGGAAAAATTTATATAATGGCGTATAATTAAAAAAATTTTTGTAATTAACATTGTTTAAAATCATTTTTTTTAAAAAAATAGTTTTATTACAACGTTCATTTAGTAAATATTTAATCGTTTTTTTTTTTTTTAGTATAATATGGATTTTATATTTTTATACTAAATGATCCCCATATTTTTTCTTTTTCAATTATCCGATAAAAACCGTTACGAACGGAACATATATTTCAACGGCTTACATAAATATTATTATTATTATTACGATTTTTTTTTATTTAATAAAACCTGTTCGACAAGAATTTGAAATCGTCATCATCAAATGAACGACATGTAAATTGTTATATTTTTCATACCTAATTAATAATTTTTTATTAAAATTCATTATGCGATAAAATAAATAGAACATGTTGGTCATATCTCCCTTATAACCGTTAGATTTAAAAAAAAAATTACGCTTAAATAACCGGGTCAAAAAAAAAGGAACTTTCCCTTAAAAAAAAAAAAAAAATATTAGTAGCAATTGAAGTACTAAAATAATAATAATAATAATTATAATCAAGTAGTAGCAAAATAATAATAATAATTCAGGGGGCAAACCGTAAATGACTTAAATGTCAAAGAAATATATTATTATTATTATTATGATAAAATGTAATATCCACGTGACTTTTCATCTCCTCATTAAATGTATATCTCTCTCTTTTTCTCTCAAATAAAAATAAGGTTAAAAAACATACCTATTATTATTATTATTATTACACACCTACCTCAATATATGTACATCATGGTCTTCTTGTAAATGTAAACATTTCATTAAGAACGTAATTTTTAGTCATTATATATATATGAAATTAAAAAAAGTTGTAAAGGAAATACTAAAGCAGGTGACTTTTTTTTTGTTGTTTGTTGTTGTTGGTTGTAACTTAAATATATATAACTGGAAGTTATGTTTTGGTTGGTTATTACAACCGTTTGTTGTAATAAAACCTAATTATTTGAATCACGTAATTAAACAACTTTGCACCTTTCTTAACTTAAAAAAAAAAGATAATTAGTAATTTAACGTTAAAAAATATAACCCCTTTCACAAAATTTTGGAAAAGATGAATTATCATTATTATTATTATTATTATTATTATTATTTTAAATGTAATAAAAGAATCAAACAAACAAACAAAAAAAATTTTATTTTAACGGTCTTTAAAAAAAAAAAAATGTATATATGTAAAAGGTGAAAGGTATGATTTGTACAGCTAAACTATTTTATATTAAAAAAAAATTTTTTTAAATAATAATAATAATAATAATAATTAAAGTGTTTTTTTTTGTTCCTGTTTGATAATTTTACGAGTTAGATAGATATAATAAAGCTTACGATATTATAAAAAATTTTATGTTTGATTGATAAAAAATTTTCTTGTTGTTGTGATAATAAATGTTGGTTAGGATTTTTATGTTGGAAAATGCTTTCGTTGTAAAAATTACCTTTTTATCGCCATTTTTATAATAATCGTGTTATCAAAACTTGACCAATTTTCACTTAGAACAAACATAAAGGAAAGGTTTTGATGATGCAAACAATAAAATATTAACAACAACAACAACAACAACAACAAGAAAATTAGTCAAAGATTTGAAATTTTTAAATATGATTGCAGTTAATAGAAAATATCTTTTATGTTAATAATTTATTAATCAAATGACTACCGACACGTTTAATATACCATCATGCACGAAACAAGTTTTTAACTATTTTTAATTTATTTATTAATTACGTGGAGAAAAAAAAATGTCTGTTACACTAAAAGTGGCAATAAAAAAAAAAAAAATTAAATATTCAAAGCAATTAAAAAAAAAAAAATTTGGTTTGATGGCACCAACCGTTACCAGGTCGGTGATACATTTTTTTTTTTTTGCCCGTTAATTTGGTGGATCTTTTTAAAAAAATTTTTTTAAGTAAACTTACGTATTTCTTACATATAAACGACATTTTTTTAAAAGTTTAAACCCTTAATATTAATGTAAATAATAATTAAAAAGTTTTAATTTGAAACCTTTTCGAAAATTCTATTTAAAATTCACTTTGGGTAATTTAAAAATTGCCCTTTGACCTTGGTAAAACCTTAAGAAATCCGTTTAAATTTGACAAAATGGTTTCGATTGATTTATATTATTATTATTATTATTATTTTATAACATTCAGAAGAAAAGTCAAAGAAAATATTTGAATACATTATGTAAATTTTCAAAATATTATTCGTTTGCAAAAAAAAAAAAATGGTGAGGTCAAAGTCACAAAGGAAAAAAAACCATTACATTGAACAACCGTTTTGTATTTTAAATTTTTTTTCACCACGTGAATATATTATTATTATTATTATGATAAAATAATAATAATAATAATAATAATGTAAGAGAGATATGATTCATATAAATTTTTGATGATGATGATGCTGATAATAATAATAAAAAACAATTAACCCTTCTTCAACTTTCTTTCCTCCTCTTTCTTTCTTTCTCTTTCCCTCTCTCTCTCTCTCTCTCTCTTCCTTTCTCTCTCTCTCTCTTCCTTTCTCTCTCTCTCTCTCTCTCTACTTTATTTTTGATAATGATCTTATTTTTATTAAGTGGCCTCAATTAGTTACTTCATCCGTAATAATGTACCACTACTACTACTACTACATAAGTAGCGATGTACTCTACTCATATTATGTTAATAAATTTAATGTAAAAACATTTTTGGATTCCATTACGATTTAGCTAATGGCATAATAATAATACTAATAATAATAATAATAATAATATTCATTAAAAAATAAAAATATTGTTTGTGATATAATAAAAAGATAAATTTTAAAATTGTTTTAGTTTTTTTTTTCCTTCTACTACTACTTGAAACATAAATTTTTGTTTAAAAAAAAATTTGTATATATATTTGATTTGTTATTAATAACTTAAACATTTGATATTATTTAAATTAATTAATTTTCTTTCAGGTTTTGTTCAAAAGAAGAAGAAGAAGAAGAGGGAGGAGGTAGAAGAAAAAAGAAAAAATATGAATCATTTTTTGTAACGACAAAAAAAAAAAAAAAAAGAAAAAAAAAGTGAAGAAATTTTTTTGATTTGTGTGTAAAATAATAATGAGTTGACGTAATTTCGTGAAATAATAAATTAATAATAATAATAATAATAATAAATAAAATAATCGATATATAAAAACGTTATTAATAAATTTAATCAAAACGATGGAAAATAATAAAATTTATTTATTATTTGGATTTGTTTTTGTCATTTTACAAGTAAGTGCAATTTAATTTTTTTTTGTTTTGATTTGTTTATGAAATTTCTTTTAAATAATGTTTAAATTTGTAAAAATTATGTTTTTCCCCGCTCCCTTCCCCCCCCCCCATAACTTTAAAATTTTACAAACTCTAAAAAAAAATTATTCATTAAATTAAAAAAAAAAAAAAAAAAAAAAAAACGAGTACAAAAATATTTTAGGTTTTATTATGTGAATACGTGTAAAAGTCACAGACAAAATCGATTTTTTTTCTTTTTGTACAAAAAAAAAAAGATGTCTCTTCGAAAAAAATTTAAATTTTTAATTAACCGTTGATAATAATATATATTGTAACAAAAGATAGAAAGTTTATAACAGTAACAATTGATTTTAAGTCGTTTTTTTCTTTTACTTTCTCATAAATGATATACTTTTGTTTCTTTCAAAAAATAAAATGTCTTCTTAAATATTTTTACTCCTTGAAAAAATATAAATTAAATAAATATTTAAAAAAAAGATGGGGGGTGACGGGGGGGACGTATTTGCAAACGAACAAACAAACAAACAAATTAGTCACCCGTAAAAAAATTTAATTATTATTTTATCAATAATAATAATAATAAATTATTTGTTTAAAACAATAAAATCCATAAAATTCATCATCATCATCATTTTAAAAAAAAAACGAGAAAAAAAAGGCATTACAAACTCGAAAAAAAAAAACAATCGAATAAAATTATTTTATTGTCTTCCCCCTTCCCCCCGGAAAAAAAAAACATTTTGCAAATATTATTATTATTATTATTATTTTTCGTATCGGAAAATAAATAAATATATTCAAATAATCGGATTTAATCAAAAAGAATCCGTTCTAAATTTTTTGGTTCACATAATTCGACATAAAAATTTTATTATAATTTATTTGTTATGTGCTATTTAAGACGTACGGTACTTTTAAAATTAAAAAAAAAACCCACTGAAAACTTTTTTTTTTTTTTTTTATGTTCCATTGGTTGGTTTTAAAGTTGCGAATTTAATATTAAAAAAAAAAAAAAAATACAATTAAAAAAGCGGAAGAAAATAATAATAATAATAAATGGTAACCTTGCCATTTAATTCGCCGTAATAGTAACCTCAAAATCGGGAGCAAGGCAAATGGGAGGGAAAAAAACGGACCTTGACCATAACATTGAAAAAAAAAATGACCTCCTGATATTATTATTATTTTTTAACGTATTAAAATTTATCATTTTTCTTTCTTAAACAAATTTCAAAATTTTCAAAATAATTTTTGCACAATAAACAACCAATAAGTCGGAAAAAAACAAAGAGAGGTTTGTGTGTTATCAGGTAAAAAAACATTAGGAACATGTTACTGTTCTTTACTTATTATCTTTTACTCATCTTTCTACAAAAACCGTTTTGTTTCTTAAATTTATATTTTTAACGACAGACTTTCTAATTTTTCAGATACCCGGTGTTATATCTCAGGATTACGATGGTAAGTGATATTAAAATTATTACATTGACTACAAAACAAAAAAAATTTTAAATTTAAAGACTCACAGTTTTTTTTTTTTTTTTTTCTGAAAATTCCATTTCAGTTTCGGAAATACAATGTACATTTTCGGGAATAGGTGATGGGAAAAATAGGGATTCTATAGCGGCAAAACTTAAAAAACCCGAAGGATTTCGCGGTTCACCTTTGTTTGCGGACGATAGAAATGCTGATCCTCTAACTGATTTACAATGTCAAATAAGACCGGATCATAATGATGCCACCGAATTAACTTATAATCTCCTAATAACCGATTTCAATCGGTGTGGAGTTTTGAAAAGAAATGTACGTCCTTCTTTTTCTTTTTTTTTTTCATCATACAAACCAAAAAAAAAAAAAAAAAAATTAACGTTTTATTGTTTTCTTAAGGGATTCGTACACGTTCGTATTTGGTTTCCACAATTTCCCGGTGTTGTCATGATGTCCGATCAAGAACTTATATTAATGTGTAAACCACCAGAACCTACAGTTATTGAAAATAAAGCAGCTGGTTTTGCTGGAAGTTTGTAAGTTCAAAAACAATCTTTTAAAGTCGACCTGACTTAACTAAAACATAAGCACCTAATTAACCATTAAAAAATTTGTTTAGTCCACACGGTGCAAGAGTTTCTGGTGTTGTTGAAGAAACTCCCGGACATCTCGAATACGAAGTTGCTTTGTATAAAGAAGCACCTGCTAGAATAAGCACCAACACAACGAGTGAACTACCCGTTGATCAAGCGGTACCGATCGGTACAAAATTACAACTTAGAGCCAGAATAAATCCTGATTCAGGTATGTGTATAAAAAAAAAATTAATTATTTTCCCCGATTGAATTTTAAATAAATAATTTTTTTTTAAAGCTTGGAAATACGTTAAATTAATGGAAGTGACCGTTTCTCCAGATCCGGATGATCCTCACAAAGCCGGAAGTGTTGCACTCGTAAAAGATGGGTAAGATCAATAAAAATTTATT
>NW_002987020.1:29821-42019 GCF_000006295.1 Pediculus humanus corporis
TTTTGAGTCTAAACATCAATTATTCGCTCTTGTTTTCTTTATTGTACCAATTTTTTTTTAGATGTCGAAATCGAGATTTTGCATCAATTATACCACATCAACCTGCAAGGTATAGAAACAGTTTTAACGAAGTATTTCTCGATTTCGAAGCTTTCCTATTAAGTTCAATGAGAGAAAGATCAACATTGTGGATACATTCGCAAATAAAAGCTTGCATGGATGCGGGTGATTGTCAACCGGTACGTTAATAAAATTATTATTTTTTTTTACAAAATTTATTAACATTCACATTAAATAAAATTTTTTATTTTTTTAAGGAATTTTGTCTCGATTTATTCGAACCTTCGGGTAATGGAAAAAGAAGAAAAAGAGAAACGGATATTTCACGATCATCTAGAAAAACAATTAATTCAACAAATTCGACAAAATTTCAAGATAATTTAGAATATACCGTACTCATGCCAGGAGGTATAAATTGAATTTTTAAAAAAAAAAAATAAATTTAAGTTTAAATTTTTTTAAAGTGGAATTAGAAAAAAAAAAAATAATAATAATAATTTTTTTTTAGATTTTTTTCAAAAGACGTACAACGGTGAAGAATCCTGCAGCACTTTATTGTACATAACATCATTTTTGGGAATTATTTTATTTATATCTGCTTTAATAATGTGTTATTTAGCAACTAGATTACATGGATTTATTAATAAACAACAGCCATCGATGATAGATCACATTTTAACAAGAACGCAAAAATATCAAAATCCAACAGAAAAATCTTGTTATACAGGAAGAGCTACAGTTCAATAATAATTTTCGATTCGAAAAAAAAAAAATGACAATTCGAGTACTTAAAACCCAACGTAAAACGACAAATTTTTATATAAATTTATTTTTTATATTAATAATGTTATTAATAACCTCCTGCGAATTATAAAAAACTGACGACTTCGAGACAAACAAAGAAACAAACAAAAATGTTTATTAAATCAAAATTGCTTTATCGAAACCACAAAAAAAAAATTATTAAATTTCGTTTTCCCACCCCCCACCTCCCCCCACTTTCCACGTTAAATATTTGACTTGAAACAAACAGCAAAAAACAATTGTTATCACATGTAAAAAAAAAAAAAATTAACAATTTTTTTGTTATTTAATTTACTTTTCGAATTTTTTAAATAATTAATAACTTACAAGAAACATTTATAATTTTTTTTTTTTTTTTAACTGATATAAATTGCAAATGGCGACATTTGGTGACGTGTTTTAATGTTTTTTACAAAAAAAAAAAAAATTTAAATGCGTGAAATACAAAGTTCGAAATGAATTTATTAATTAATTTTAAAAAAATTCTATCGTATTCATCCCCATATATAGAGTGGGGCCTTACGTCTAAAACCACGAAAGGTAGATATGACGTCATCATTAGATAATACGTCATCAACATTTTCCTCATTGAAGACTCACACACACGACAATACATATTTCTTTTGCTTTATGTTGTTTTTTAATTATTTATTTCTTTATTTACATAATATTATTAAGGACCTTAATTATTAATTATTAATTTGATATACTTTTGTAAATATAATTTATTAGTAGTAATAATAATAATAATAATAATATAATTCTGACAAAGCAAAACACCAAAAAAGTATTTTATTTTAAAACAATGTGATATATAAAACCAACAGATGATGTGAATGCCCTTTTTCAATAATAATAATAATAGTAATGCATTTTAATTGTTATCATAAAATGATGACGATATTTTTTTTTTTAAATAATAATAATAATAATAATAATTAATTGTATGCTTGACAATTTTTGATTTTGTAATAATAATTAATGTATTTATTTTATAATTTTAAATAAATTTTTTTTTTTTTTATTGATTAACGCGTGAAGTTTTTTTTATTTAATTAACAACAACAAAAAAAAAAAAAAGAAAAATAAAAAAGAAAAAGTAGGTCATTTTACTAAAAGGAAATAGAATATTTTATAAAATAAAGGCCGGAAAATAAAATCTTAAAATTATTGTTGACCTTCGTTTAATAATGTTGACCTACAACATAAAAAGTTTTTTTTTTTAAAAAACATAATTTTTATGTACATATTGTTATGATCCCATTTTTTTATATTTATATATTTTTTATTTGTATATATATAAATGTTTTAATTTATAACTTAAAATATAAAAAACGAATCGCATCATGACATATTATAGGCGTAGTCAATAGGATTATTCTGAACAACGAAAAGGCAAAAGAATTTAAAGTAATTCGTGGTGAGTTTCAACCCCTAATCAAAATATCTTTTTTTTTTTTTTTCTCACGGTTGTTCGAATGAGTTTAGGTATAAGTATTTGCCAACTGATCCTAAACGAGATCCTCTACGTACATTTTTAACTTTTAATAAACATTGTTGTGTTCCCAATCAAATCTAGCCACTTGTGAGGGCTTTAATGTTGGCATTTATTCGTTTATTTATATATGTGTAAATTGTGTAACGTTCTGATAGTACGCTCTCCCCATTAAGTTAGGGAACGAATACCCCATTCATCCCTTAATGAAAGAACAATTGTATAAGGAGTCGCTCTAGTGCAAGGGATGCATGGTCAATGCATCGATTGTATTCATCCCCATATAAATAGTGGGGCCCCAGAACCACAAAGGGAGTCTTTGAGTTTCGTCCGTGGGTCAGAGTCTACCTAGTTGGTCCATCGCAGAACGTTTGGGACAGTAAGCGCATCTACGATTGGATTCAGTAGCATCGACTTATATTTTCACTTGAATTATATATTTTTGCGTTCGTGTTAGTACGTCGTATAATAACTAGTATATTTAAAGATTATAATAAATCAGATATAAATCGTCTATTTATTATAAATCCGAACAACACGTCTAAACCACAAAAAGAAGATACTGACGTCATCATTGAGATACGTCAATATCATTTTCCTCAAAGAAGAATCACACAACAATATTTATTATATTTTCCCAGATAGTTTAAACCTATAGTATAGAAAGAAATAAACCATGACTTTGGGGGTTTATTCGGTGGCATAGATACTTTCTCAAAATTTCTGTCAGCGTCTTCGTTGAGTACCCTCGAATTTACGTAAATCTTTGCCTTAGTCTGGGGGTCTAAACTAATATCCCTACCTTTAGATGAATCAATCCTCTATGAATTCCATTGGCACAATAAATCACCTGATAAAGAGCATGAAGACCTGGATTCATCCTGACAGAATAAACTGATCGTGTAACAAATCCCATATCCGCCATGTAAGGAAAATAATCCACAGCATCTTTGTTTAATTTTATTGGCCTTTTGAAAATTCTCCAAACATCTTCTTGAACGGTTGGTTCCCAAAACCAAAGAAGCTAAATCAGGTAGTTTTAGATAACTATAAAGTTCCAATACTGTCTTAAATGCAGTACAATCTCTTTATAATAATGGCGAAGTGACAAATCGTAACTTGTCCCATTCGGATTCGGAAATTTTTCAAGAAACATGTCAAATCCTGTCACAATTTGCCGATAATTCATATCCGAGTTCCAACATTACTAAAATTTGTTGTACCGTTGCAAAACCTAATGGTGGCTTATGATTAAATAAATTTTGATGCCTTACAGTTATCTTCCTAACAATATCTGTAGTGTTTCCACTAGTAGGGAGTCTGTTCAGCCTGTTGAAAATAATGCTCCCACAAAAGGATCAACATTGACTATATCTTGAGAATGAAAGCCATCAAACGGAACACTTCCTGTCTGAACAACAAATAATGAAAAGGGATTTACTCCCACCCCATTAACCCTTATTGTGATACCCATGGAAACCCATTGTCCATCTAGAATTTCTTTCACACTCAATATTTGTACAAGATTACTTTGGCCAGATTCAAATTGAATGATGAAAGGTCTAACCTCATCATTTGCTTCACCAACATTTCAATTGGAGTATCAGTTACAGGTACCTTAAGGGTTTATGTACCAATCATGAGGATAATCTTCTGATTTGACTATTTCAAAATCCTCATGTTTAACTGATTCTCCATTTTCAAGATTTGTCATGATCTTAAGAATCTCAATGTCTTGTTTCCTCCACTTTTTCTTTTTGCTAAAAGTGTATTCGCATAATTTAGAGTAGTAACACGAACGCGGAAAGAGGAAGATAAACGTTATAAACCGATAATCGAATCAGACAATATTATATATATTTCTTACCTTAATAATTTGTTTCGGTCGAATCGAACACGGTCGAATTTTCTAGAAAAAAGAAAAAAAAAAAAAAGAAGGTAATATTAATTATAATTTTTTTAACTGAAAAATAAGTAAGGACGCAAACGTCCTCAAACAAAATCTATTAGTAATTTTTTAACTTAAACAAATAATTATAAAATAAAAAAAGTAAATTTTAAAGAATTATTTAATGGATTTTAAAAGTAATTTTTTTTTTTCTTGTACCGGTAATTAAAATTTAAAAAAAAAAAAAAAAAATGATTCAAGACTCATAATAACTTATTATTTTTCTTTACCTTTAATTAATATTTAAAATGAAAAATATAATTTTTTGCCACATAAAACTTTTTTTTTTTTTTAACATTTAAAATGAATTTTTCACGGACGGATTATATATATATATAAATTGCAAGGTTATTATTATTATTTTTCAACTTAAAGAAAAGAAAAGTAATAAATAAAGTGATACAAAAAAAATTTTTTTTTTTTTTTCTTAGTAATCAACGCAAAAAAAAAAAAAAAAAACGTGAATAGTTTTCGTCCACCAACCGGATTACAAGAACGTCTGGTGATGGTTTAACTTTCAAATGGTTGGTCACATTCAAGTTTCAAACATGGCAGACTACGTTTCGACAAATAATGTCGAAAATAGTGTTAAAAATGGTTTTAAAGACGATAACAATATACACAATTCAAAAAAATCTGTTCGAGTGTGGTGCGATGGATGGTGAGTTAATTTTTAATCGTTAACCAAAACCTTTTTTCCCCCCTTCATTTAATTAAATTCATGCGAAATATATATAATTTTTATACCTAACCTTAATTGGATATCCTGTCTAAAGGTCGTTTAGAATTGATGATGTTTAAATACTTATCATGTAATTTCTTAAAATAATAATTGCGTTAAAATTTTATTATTATTTTTTATTTTATTTTATTTTTTATTTTTTTTGATGAATCATAATCTAATTAAATTTTTTTAAGCAATTGTAAAAAAAAATCCGAAAATAAAAAAATTCAATTTGTCATTTATACTAACTCGCTATGTAGTAGCACTATTATTAATAAATTCACTATTTCATGTTATTAAAATGTTTTTATTTATTTTGATAGTTTTATAATTATTTTATATAAATTTAAAATATAAAATTTAATTTTATTTATAATCCTGTCATTTATTTCATACTGTTTATTTTGTTATACGCAAAATTACGTTGGTTAATTTGTATAAATTTAAAAATTTTTGACAATGAAAAAATTTCGTGAAAAAAAAAAAAAAAAAGAAAGAAAAAATTAATGAATTAAAAATAATTCAAATAAATAAAATATTTTAAAATTTGAATTGTTATTTAAACCATAATTAATAATTCATTAAAAAAACATTTATTGTTATTTGAAAAATTTTTTTAATACTTAAATCAATCGAATTTTCCTTTTTTTTTTTTTATTTACATTAATATTTATTTTTAGTAATATAATATGTACTGGCTGTCATTGAAATTTTTTTAAATTTTACATAAATGTAAATAAAAATGCATGAAATCAAAAATTTTTCAACACTTTTCACATTTTTATTTATTTAAAATGTCGTACATGCATAACATTAACCATTAATTTTTTATCGATTTCCTTTTTTTTTTTTTTAAATCATTTTTAAATAAATATTTATGACCTTGTTAAAATTCATGAAAATTTTTTTTTTTTTTAGTTACAATTTATCATGAGACATGATAATTTTTTTTTTTCAGTTATGATATGGTACACTTTGGTCATGCCAATTCGTTAAGACAAGCCAAAGCTTTAGGAGATTACCTTGTTGTCGGTGTTCATAACGATGAAGAAATTATTAAACACAAAGGCCCGCCAGTTTTCACTCAGAAAGAACGTTATAAAATGGTACAAGCTATTAAATGGGTTGATGAGGTAGTTGAAGGTGCACCCTATGTTACTACTTTAGAAACATTAGATAAATATAAATGTGACTTTTGTGTTCACGGTGATGATATTACCACAACAGCCGATGGTGTCGATTCTTATCATCTCGTTAAAAAAGCTAATAGATACAAGTATGTTGATTGATTTGAGTAAGTACCAATCGTCTAAACTCACAAAATGTAATTGTGCATATATATATATGGTTTACAGAGAGGTTAAAAGAACTGCTGGCATTTCTTCCTCAGATTTAGTAGGTAGGATGTTGTTACTTACGAGGCAACATTTTTACCAAGGGTCCAAGGAGTATCAAGTAAGTTTTTTAAACTTATTTTACCTTCAAAAATTGTTTATGTTGCAAGAAATTAAAACAAGCAGGGAAGGAAACAAATTTTTTTTTCGAGATTGATTTGTTATCATTATTTTGAGTAATATTTTTGTTTATTAGAATGGGTGGGCACAAGATTTAATAAAATTAAATTCTAAATTTGTGGTTAAGGTATGCCCGGAAAATTCATTTAATCTCGGTTTGGATTCCTCTGCAAGAAGTCCATGGACGGGTTGTTCTCAATTTTTACCAACCACACAAGAAATTAATCAGTTCAGCGAAGGGAAAGAACCAAAAGTATGTATTTATTATTATTATTATTATTATTATTATTATTAATAAATAATGAAAAAACCGAAGATAATAATAATAATTATTTTTAAAATAAATTTTTTTTTTTTAGCCCGGAGATAAAGTAGTGTACGTTGCTGGAGCTTTTGATCTCTTTCACGTCGGTCATTTAGATTTTATTGAAAAAGCTCGGGGTTTAGGTGACTTTTTAATCGTCGGATTACACACGGATCCGGTTGTCAATTTATACAAAGGAAGCAACTATCCAATTATGAATTTACACGAGCGAGTATTGAGCGTATTGGCTTTCAAGGTAATATTACAACAACAACAACAACAAACAACAAACAACAACAGCCAAAAATTGATTTTTCTCTCTCTCTCTCTCTCTCTTTACAGTACGTATCGGAAGTCGTGATCGGGGCTCCCTATTCCGTTACGAGGAATTTAATGGAACATTTCAACGTCGACATTGTATGTCACGGTAATACTCAAATAATGCCAGACGTCGATGGAAGGGATCCGTATTTGGTACCTAAACAAATGGGTAAATTTGTTTTGATCGATTCCGGAAATGACATGACGACGGAAAAAATAGTTAAACGGATTATAATGAACAGGTAAAAGAAAAAAAAAAAAAAAAAAAAAAAAAAAAAGACTTTTCCACACCGAAATAAATATGTATGTCGTTTGTTATAATTACAGATTGGAGTACGAACAGAGGAACGAGAAAAAGGAAAAGAGAGAAATAAAATTATACGAAGAATATAAAAAAGCAAGGGAAGGAATGAAAGTTTCCGGTGGAAATTGATGATGATGATGATGATGATGATGATGGAACGTTTATCGCATTCATCGCATCGAATCGCATTCAATGCTAGATTTGCCAATGATGTAACAATAATTATTATCTTATTATTATTATCATTATTATTATTATTAAAGTGCTTGTCGTAAAGGAAAGAATCGAGTAGTACCCCAACGAGTAGTAACCAACTAAAAATGAAGAACGAATGAATGAATTTCGAATCGAATAATTAATTTAAAAACGTATTCACGGTAAAAAAAAAAAAAAAAAAAATTTTTTTCTTAAACTTCTTTTACGTACTGATTTTGAAAAAAAAAAATAAAAAAAAATAACCTTTCGCGCGAAGGTAAGTAAAATCATCATCATCATTATTATTATTATAGTTTTTTTTTTTTTTTTTTTTGTGTAAGTGTCACGTTGCAGTTAAATGATTCAATATGTATATAAAAATATTATTATATAAAGTCTCAAATTAAATAATAATAATAATAATAATAATAATAATAATAATTTCTTTTGTGTTTTTTAAACTGCGAATACGATGAAAATTTTTTTTTTTTTTTTTTTTTTTTTTTAAATCGCATAATCTTATGTACGTAATATTATTTATTTATTTTATTGTAAAGTAGAATTTTAAATAATAAGGCTTTTGTCGCGTAAAGAAAATTTTTTTTTTTTGAAACAATCACAATGTGAGGAGGGATGTGCGAGAGATTTTTTGCGTTCTTGCTTTATGTCGCGTAATAATAATAATGATAATGGCATGCGGAAATCGAATTCAATTTGATATCTTTCTTGTTTTTGTTTTTTTTTATTCGTTTGTTTTACCCGACAAACAAACAAACGATAGATCGATCGCGTTGAAAATTAAAAAAAAAAATTATTATTATTATTATTATTATTATTATTGTATAATGAAATTTTAACGAGCGTAGGATGATAAAGAAAATTTGTTTGTTCCTCTTTCTCGGTTCGTAGGCCGCGCGTGTTATCATTTTTTTTTTTTTGATAAGAGCGTACGCATCGTCTCTCATCACACATCATTGCAAATCGAAAAAAAAAAAAAAGAATTAATTATTATTATTATTTATTTTTTTTTGTGATTGTTTTCTCACGCGTAGTATATGTATCAATTTTTCCCTTCGATTCGTCACGCGGAAAATAATAATAATAATAATAATAAGTTATTTTCAACTATACTAATTTATCGTATATCGCCGTTAATATATATAATAAATCAAATCAAAAAATGGCTAAACGTCTAAACGTTACCCTTAATTAATAATAATAATAATCATTTGCATTTTTTTTTTTTTTTTTTTTTTTTTTTTACTGCTAATATGTACAAAATCTCAAAGTTTTGTAGTAGTAAAAAAAAAAAAAAAAAAAAAAAAAAAAATAATCCTAACAATAAAATCAATTTAAAAAAAATTTTTTTTTATTCGAGTTATATAAAATTGCCCCCCAACGCGAGGGGGGGGGAATTTAACATTATTATTATTATTGTTGTTGTTGTTGTTTGCAAGATCTAGTCTATTATTATTATTATTTTTTTTTTTTTTTTTTTTTAATTACTCGAATTTATTGATGTAGTAAAAAAAAAAAAAAAAAAAAAAAGTTAAAGAAAAGAAAAAAAAAATTTTTTTTTATCCGCGTAATTGATTTTCAATTGAACTTTTTTTATATTCATGGCTTTAAATATACATATATTTAACGTTTTTTTTTTTTTGTTTGATTTTATAGCAATGCGTGCCATTTAAATAAAAATTATTATTATTATTATTATTATTATTATTTTTCAGTCGAATTATAATAATGAATGTAATTAATTATATTTTTAATTTTAATTTGTTGTTGTAATTATTATTATTTATGAAATGCTTTGTTGTTGTTGTTGTTGTTGTTGTTGTTATTACTACTACCTATTATTATCATTATCAGCTTTTTTTTGAGGGGGAGAAAGAATGGGAAGAGTGGTGGAGAAAGAGGGGGAAGAATGGGGGGGGGAGGAATTTGTAAATATGATTTTTTTTTTTTCATATTTAAGAGAATAAAACCGTTTTGTCACTACTTATCGTTTCGGAGCCCGGGGAAATAATAATAATAATAATAATAATAATAAATTTGTTTTGTTTCCCCCCATCCCTCATTCAATTTATTTTGAAATATTTGGCCCCCCCCTCCCCTAAACAAAAATAAATATTGTTTAATCGACACAACGGGCAATTATAATTTACAGTAGGAATCCTTCAATTTTTTTTTTTTTTTTAATTTATGCAACCGATTCAGATTAATTAATTATTTATGTAACGTAATGTTATTTATATATATATATATATATATATTTTTTTTTTAAAAAAACGAAAACTTACTGAACAAAAAAATTAAATAAATAAATAAATAAATTATTATTATTATTAATAATATTAATATCAAAAAAAACTATTCTTTTCTCTCTCTCTTTCTCTCTTAAAAAAAATTATTATTATGTATAAATTATTTTAATTTAAATAGATCTGATGAATTTAATTTAATTTTTTTTGTTTCTTATCATGTTAATTATTATTATTATTATTATTAATATATTATTATTATAATGGATTAAATTCCATTTTATTTTAAATAAATGTGTTACATGTGTAAAAAAAAAAAAATCCCTATGTAATATTTTATATGTATGTATTTTCGCTTTTTATTAATTTTCTATTAATTTTCATTTATTGTTGTAAAAAAAAAAAAATTTTAATATATATATAAATAAATAAATAAATAATTAATTAATTAATTAATTAATTGTACGAAAAGAAAAGAAAAAAAAAGAAAAAAAAAGATTTTTTTTTTTGTTGTCATTTTTCTGTATTTTATTGCTAACAAAATGTTAAATAAAAACTTTTTATTTGACTCTATATAAATGCTTTTTTATTTATTTTTATGTTTAATTATTATTATTATTAAATAAATAAATAAAAATTCAATCGAATCAAATATTCGAAAAGACGATTAATAATAATAATAATAATAATAATAATATTTTAAATAAATAAAGTTTTTCCTTTTTTTTCCTTTTTTCCTTTGAAATAAGATAAAAATAAATAAATAATTTCTTACCTTTTGTAAGAATGAAGCACAAAAAAAAAATTTTTTCCTTTTTTGAAATCCGTCAAAATAATAATCATTATTATTATTATCATCAATCTTTGGCATCGTCTATGCCACCGGCTGTTATTGCAAACGTGGCTTCGTTTTCAGGCATGTCGGGACTGTCGTATACCTTGGCTATCCTTATTTCTCCTCTACCTTTTCTAAAGGAAAGCCTCGTCGTGGAAGCATGAGCTAATATATTACCCCCGATCGGCTTTTTCGGATCAGCCTATATAATAATTGTTTTATTATTATTATTATTATTATCATCATTTTTCAAATATTTATACGTATTATATTTATTATACGTTACCTGAAACGAGAGCGTCGCTCCCGGATCCGCCGTCATTTGATTTGTTATAAAAACGGCAACGTTGTATTCCTCCGAAATTTTTTGAAGTCTCGACATTAATTGCGCCAATTTTTGCTGTCTGTCAGCCAATTCTCCTCTTCCGCTGTAATCGACTCGAAACAAAGCCATTATGGAATCGACCTGATGACCAAATTTTAATTAATAATCTCGCTTTAGATAACTTAAAGCTTTTTTTTTTTTTTCAAAAATTATTGACATTATTTACATTACCACCAATAATTTATATATTCCGGCTTCTTCGTAAAATTTAGCTGCAACATAATCAAGTAATTCTTGTTGATGTTCGCTCGTATAAGCTCTTGCATAAAGAACGTTTCCCAAAACTTCTTCTTGGCTTAAATCAAATCTATCAGCAATCAAACGCAAACGATCCGGTCGACTGAAAACAAAGACAAAAAAAAAAAAAAAATGAAAATACACAAAAATATTTTAGAAAAAAAAAAGAGTAACTTTTTGTCAACTTGTTTAACGTATGTACAAGGTATGTTCGGTGTCGAGAAAAATAACTTTTCCTCCTGTATAGCCTGTATCGTTGGGTAGTTGAGCTGTCACACACAAGGTATGAGACATTTGCGTTTTTCCCGTTCTAAATTCTCCGAATGCTTCTGTAATTGCCATGGATTCGATACCACCTCCGATTAATTTACTTTTCAAAAAAAAAAAAAGCGAATAATTTTATATCGTTCTAAATAAATAAAATCTCGAGTAACGGACAATTAATAAGAACTTACTCTAGTTCTTGACTTCCGGTTGAAATTTTAAATACTTGTTTTCTCTTATTGCTAACTTCTAACGCGGTCGAAAAATGTACTGTATAAATTTTTGCACAAGCTTCTTTTATTTTGTCAACTTTGGCTTCGGAAAAACCTTTTATGGCACATAAACGTCTTTTTATTGTCATTTGAATACCCTTTATCGTACATATTCCAGAAGCTTTTAATTTTTTTATATCCGCAACATTCTTAAAAAAAAAACAGAATGAAACACTTGGAATATTAATAAAAATTTTCTTTTTTTAAAATAATTTACAAATGACGAAAATTTCAAGTGTTTAAAATTTGAATTTTTTCAATCATAGAGGCAA
>NW_002987020.1:42039-53495 GCF_000006295.1 Pediculus humanus corporis
TGTTTACGTCTACCACCGATTTTAATTTTTTTTTCAATTCAGCTCCTTCATTTTGAATTTATAATAATAATAATAATAACAAAATGAATAAAGGTAAAAACCGTTTAAATAATATATATTTAGCCGCCTTTGATTGTCAATACACAAGAAATTAGAGTAATGTTAGTAGGGCTCGGCCCATTTTTTTTTTTTTTTTTTAAACCAAGGCATTCTGATATACATTTTTTTATTGTTTTAATATTTGATTATAAATGCAATTTTAATAATATTTTTAGTCGTGTATAAATCCTAATATACGTAACATTTAAATATTTTTACATCCGCTGTTGTGATTAATTGGCTACATTAGTGTATCTTGGAACTACTTATCAAAAAGACATTTTTTTCTATGTTTTTAGGCCAGTTTTTGCAGAACTTTTGGATCTATGATATCTTTTCTATTAAAATATGCAAATTTGTTTACTCTTGATAGTGGAGTCAAATAAAGTATGTATGATTTGCATTTAAAAAACTTTATTAAACATTATTTAAATTCTTATGAATTTATTACTGTGCATTCTGCTTATTTTTTTTAACCAGGAATGTTTTTATTAGATTAAAAAACTGAATAACGTAAACATTTTAAATAATGACTAATGTTAAATAATTTTAAATAAAGTGTAATTGATAGATAAATAATTGTTTGCTATTTACAATTAATTAAAAAGTTTAATGAGTAAAAAATTATATAGAAAAAATGGGAATTTTTTTGAATGTTTAAACTCTAAACTGGATGTTTGTGTGATAATGTCATTTAACTTCCAGGTATCAAATAAACTAAAATGTGTCAGTATCATCTGTGAATAATTATCATTCAGTGTAAGAAACTTGGCTTTAATAATGCAAAACAAAATAAATGAAAATGATTCGAAAGTCAGTTTTTGGAAAAAAAATACAAAAACTGTCCCCGGAAGACCAAGTCCTAAGAAGGAATACCAAAATAAACCTGCCACAACTTCCTCTTTTCAAGAATTTGAAAATAGTGTTTCTGATGCTTGGACTATTGGAGATAATGATGATGATAATGATCTTTTAGCAATAGCAGATGTAACATTATCGAAAAAAGCAGCACAATCAGCTGCTATTAGTGTAATACAGAACCATCATATTTCTCGCCTGAATGATTCACTTGTAGAAAAAAGGAAAACAGAAGCTATACAAAGATTAACCTTGCAACAGCCCTCAGGTTCAGAAAATTCAACAAATCAAAAGCCTAATCAAAAATCTATCGAGGACTTGAATACATCGCTCAAGGAAACAGAAGAAAGTGAATTAATAAAGACGGGAAAATTTATGCCTTTGATAAATGCACCAGTTTTGAATTTAGATAAACTTAGAAGTTTAAGTTGGAGTGGGATACCACCCCGATTAAGGTCGATGACATGGAAATTATTAGCTGGATATTTACCAGCAAGTTTGGAACGTCGACAAGCTGTATTAGAACGAAAACGAAAGGACTATTGGGGTTTTGTTTACCAATACTATCACACAGATTGTAATGAAACAAATCAAGATATCTATCATCAAATTCATATTGATATTCCAAGAATGTCCCCTGAAATAAATTTATTTCAACAAGAATCTGTTCAACAAATATTTGAAAGAATTCTTTTTATTTGGGCTATTCGACATCCAGCATCTAGTTACGTTCAAGGAATTAATGATTTAGTGACTCCATTTTTCATCGTTTTTTTACAAGAAATACTTCCGGAAAATGAAAATTTGAACACAATTATTTTTAATAACTTGCCAAAAGAATCTAGGGATGCAGTTGAAGCAGATGCTTTTTGGTGTTTATCCAAATTTTTAGATGGAATACAAGACAATTATATTTTTGCTCAGTTAGGAATACAGCAAAAAGTAAATCAATTAAAAGAATTAATTCAAAGAATAGATTTGGAATTACACAAACATTTGCAAAATCACGGAGTAGATTATTTACAATTTTCTTTTCGTTGGATTAATAATCTCTTAACGAGGGAATTACCATTAAGGTGCACTATAAGGTTGTGGGATACATATTTAGCTGAAGCTGATGGGCTTGCAGCTTTTCAGTTATATGTATGTGCAGCTTTCTTAATTCAATGGAGAAAAGAAATTCTAATACAAAAAGATTTTCAAAGCTTGATGCTCTTATTACAAAAAGTGCCAACAGAAAAGTGGACCGAATGTGAAATAGGTGTCCTCGTAGCAGAAGCATATCGTTTAAAGTTTACTTACGCCGATGCCCCTAATCATTTACAATAAGTTATTGAATTTTCAGTGTTAGTTGTGTGAACATTTATTGTTTAAAATAAAAATAGTTAACATTTTCTATCTGAAAAGACTATAAGTATGCCATTATTGAGAGATTTATATTTTAAGAAATTTATGAAAGTAAATTTTTATATTTAAGAAAAAATAATTGTAAGGAATTTAAAAATTACTAGTAAAATTAATTTTTCAGGTTTGGTACATACATACTTTATTAATATTCAACCTTTACTTAAAAAACCTCTAACTTTTTCAAAAATATAAGAAATATTATTTTACTTACTATTCCGTAATTTTGTAAAACATCAACATCGTGAAATATTTCATCAGATTCTTCAGTCGAAGTATTTAACAATGAATTTTTTCCTTCTAACTTACTCATCTTTAAAATGTTCTAGAGATACTAACGGTTAAAAGCGGAAATAGAATACGCTTTTAAATTTTATCATAGAGTAAATAACAAACACAAATATCCTGGAAGCGTGAATTAAACTATTGTATTTTATTTAAAAAATTTTTACTTTTGGACCTATTTACCGATTTCGTGATTTATCATCTTACATTTAAAATTTAATATTTTCTGTAATTAAAGTCAGTTATGGTAAGTGCCTGTAAAAAATATATAAAATTTTATTAGCACTTTAAATTTACCTCCATGTATTTAAGATAAACACAGGTTTATAAATATTTTGCATGGCAATTATTAACATCATCTTACACAATTATAACATTTCAAAAATTGTATCGTATGTGTGATTGTCTATTGATTTAATTTATTGATTTTAGGGAGAACAAGTTAATCCCAAAGCGTATCCTTTAGCGGATCATCAATTAAATGGTGCTATATTGCATTTAATTCAACAAGCAGAAAATTACCGGCAGTTAAAAAGAGGTGCTAACGAGGCAACAAAAACTTTAAATAGAGGACTTGCTGAATTCATAGTTATGGCAGCCGATGCTGAACCTTTAGAGATTTTACTTCATCTACCAATATTATGCGAAGATAAAAATGTCCCTTATGTATTTGTTCGATCTAAACAAGCTTTGGGTCGAGCATGTGGTACTTCTAGGCCTGTAGTGGCCTGTTCTGTTACAGCTAATGAAGGTTCTCAGTTAAAACCTCAAATTGAAAGTATTCAACAAGAAATTGAAAAACTGTTAGTTTAAATTATTCAATGCAATATTTTGTACAAGATAATTTGCAGTAATGATACTTTAGGTTAAGTGATTTTATTGTTTAATTTTTTTACTATATTACTCGTAATAAGCAATTAAAAATTAATTTTTTTTAAAATGCATTTTTATTATAATCCTTTTCAATAAACCATGTAACTAATTTAATGTGTAACATCGAATTAATAATAAAATATTGAAATGAGACTTTAATTATTTTTCTCGTATGTTTGTTTACTAAATTGGTTTATTAATTAATATTATGCAATAAATTGATGCTGATATCCTAAAAATTCAACTAAAATTGCCTTTACTTTATAAATCTTATAGACACTATATATCTTATAGAATCTTGGGCTTTTAAAAAATGAAGTGTTTTCCTGAACTTAAATTTTAACAAAAGAACATTTTTAAGCAAATTTTTCTTTTAATTTACTATTTAAAAAAAAATTTAATTTTTTTAAAATTAAATTTGATATGAACTTAAATTCAATTTCAATATTATATTAATTATATGGGAGTAAGTTTTTACCATAGCATAAAAAATTATCATGTCGAAATAAAATTTTTTTTTTTTAAATTTAGGTTGGTAAAAATGTTAAGAAATAAGCTTTCTACGTTGGTTTCTAAGTTATAAATGCAATGTCTAGTGTTGATGTTGACTTAGTTAATGACAATAATTGTAGGGAAGATTCAAAAAATGGTTTAGTAAGCTTACCAGAAAATTCAGTTTTTAATGAAGAGTATGATTTCCCGAAATCCGTTTGCCATACATGCAATGGCTATTACGGCCCTTGCTTTGGTGAACCAATTTGTGCTACCTGTCATGCATTTCTTTTTCCTGAAACTTTAACTTGTGGATATTTCGAGGTAGACACGTTATTTGAATTCCACACAGATGACAGTGATTCTGGAAATGATGAACCGACGGATTCATTTAATTTTCTCGACCGACGGGATAAAATGTTTCGTCGTTCACAACGCTGTCAAAATAAAAAACGAAGTCCTCATCAAAAATTTGACTTATTAGCCCAACAAATTATTTTCTTAACAACACCGAGGGGATCTGATGATATTTCATTAGATATTGTGCAGTGCTTACCCGCAGAAGTGTTGTTTGTTGTTTTTTCGTACCTGGACGATTTATCACTATGTTGCGTCGGTAATGTATGTAAAAGATGGAGAAATTTATTAAAAACTCAAATTAGTGATGAATCATGGAAAGAATATACTTTAAAAAGGTGGCCTCTATTCAAACCTGTCGTTTCACACGGTAATTGGTTTAAATTGTATACTCGTTTAGTTGAAAGTTCACCTTGCCGAACTTGCTTACAAGTGATGTGGAATCAAACTAATTCTAAAGCAGAGGAATATTCGTGGAGGAAGAATAGACTCAGATATGAATTAAGAAGTCTTCAAACTGATCCTTTAGAAGGTATTCAAATCACGCCATTAGATTTTGCATGTTTTCATTGGCAAGCCACCATCACCGGCCCTGTTGGAAGCCCTTATGAAGGTGGACTTTTTTACTTACATATACATGTTCCAAATGGTTATCCTCTTTGTCCTCCGATTGTTAAATTTTTAACCAAAGTATTTCATCCCAATGTATCAAGGCATGGCGATGTTGGAATTGATTCTCTGCAGCACAATTGGAGTTTGGCATTGACTATATCTAAAGTTCTTATATCAGTGCAAAGTTTATTAACTGATCCATATTGTCATGTATGTATGGAACCTGAAATCGGTTCGTTATATTTATCAGATAAAGAAACTTTTGAAAGAATTGCCAGAGCATGGACCTGGAAATATGCAATGCATGATTATTTAAAATAATTCAAAATGGTGATGTTAACAAAAAAAAAACAATCAAATTATTCAAATGAATTTTTTTTTTTTTCAATCGTGTAGAAAATTTAAAATATGACTAGTGACTAAGCTTTAAAATTTTGTTATTTGTATAAAACAAAAAAATAAAACCTAATTATTATTATTATTATTATTATTATTACTTTTTTTTTTCTTTTCTTTAATCACATTTTTAATTATAAATTAACTGTACCGAAATGAAAAAAATAAAACCTAATTATTATTATTATTACTTTTTTTTCTTTTCTTTAATCACATTTTTAATTATAAATTAACTGTACCGAAATGAAAAAATTATATTTGTTAATAAAATAAAACTTATTATGATGATGATTTTAAACTTAATCACTTGTTCATTTAACAATTAATCAATAATTAATTTAATTAAATAAATTTTTTTTTTTTTTTATAAAACAAATTATTCAATTTGAAAAATACCCAAATATTTTTAAAAAATTTTGTGCAAAGGGCATTTCTCGATTTGATTACAAAGAAAAAATTTATTTAAAATTATAAAATAATGTAAAATTTTTTTTTTATTTTTTTTTATTTTAATAAAAATTATAAAATTCTAAAATAATATCATTATTAGTTTTCAAAAAAATTTTCTTATTATTATTATTATTTTAGGCCAGTTTTTCATACAAAATATAATATATATATATAATTGTTAATTGTGCTATTTTGCGAATTGAGTGACAAAACAAAAATTTTTGTCGCTAAAATTTTAAATTTATTAAATTATAAAATTAAAAGTAATCATTTTATTTTATTCGACATGAGTATTTATTAAAAAAACATTACAATATATATATTTAATTGTGTAATAATCGATTATTTGTTTTTTTATTTAAATTATTTTTAATTTACATTTTAGTTTTATATTACATTCATTTATCATACAATGAATTATGTTATGGAGCATTATAAATTTAAAAAAATAATAAACAAAATAGCATAATTAACATTACACGAGGTAAAAATTTTTTTAAATAAAAGCATAAAAACCGAGATTGATACAAATCATATACATGCATACTTAAAATTTTAATAATTTATTTATTAATTATAAATAAACGTACACAAAAAAAAACCTTATTAAACATTATATATGTATAATGTTTCAACAATTTATTATTATATTTTAATTAATTAATTTTAGTGCTGATATCATATTGCACTTTCATCAAAAATATTTATATTGGGCCTCATAATATCCTTAATTATTTTCATTTATATATATATATATGTATATAAATTTTTAATAAATTAATATAATTGAAGTTATAAATAAGGAATGCAGACTAGTAAATTAATTATAAAATAACACATTTTTATTTTACAAAATTTTTGATAATTTAAAACGACTTTTAACCAATTTTTTTTTTTTATTATTATCATTAATATCAGGGAAAAAATAATACAAATATTTTTGTTATTATTTTTCCATAAATCTCTCTTAATGAAGATTAAACTTAAAAAAATTTACAGTTTAGATAAGAAATAATTGAAATATTTTTAAAATTAATAAAAGTCCAATACTGATTTTATTAAATAAATAAATATTTTTTGTTTTCGCTTTTTGCTTTTTTACAAACTTATTAAAAATAAAATTTATCTACTGGGAACATAAATAATTAATAATTATAAAATTTTTACTTTTACTTACATGATAATAATATGATTGGCTTCGTAAATTATTTTGTATAAAAAAAAAGTAATAAATGATATAAAAAGTATATAAGATTTCAATCACAGTAAAACTAAAATTGATCGACTAAATATTTTTTTTTTTTTTTTTTTAAGATTTAGAATTAATGAACGATATCAATACCATCCTCGTTAAAAAAAAAAAAAATATCATTAAGCTATTAATCCCAGCCTATGTATTTTTGCAGATAAAAAATTATGCAATATAAAAACCATTGGCTTTGGACAAGCTTCTAAATCTAATTCCTGAAAAATTCAATAGGTTTTTATTAAAACAAAATTTTTCATAAAATGATAATTTTGAAAAGTTAAAAAAAAAAAAAAAAAAAAAGAAAAGTGAACCCACAATTTCACCATCCTCTCCTCCAAAATCTAACCATAGTAGTCTTGCCCCATCATCTGCTGAAGCTCTTAATTTCTCAAAAGGAAATGCCCACAATACTCTTCCTTCTCTCCCTGATATTGAAAAACTACCCCTTTCGATTAATTTAAAACCATTCTCGTAATGAAGTATTAATTGACAAGGTTGACCCTGGTATAAGCAACCTAAAAAAAATTTATGATTTTTTTAGGCCAAATTTAATATTTATTTGTACTAAGGAAAAAGAGCATTAATGTAGATTTCATCACATTTAACTTACGACAGACTAATTCTCTTTGATTTGAAACACATTGATGGGCCCCTTGAACTAGAGCTCTAGCCCAAGCAGCTAAATCTCTATGAGTTTCTGCCCTGAGGAAATGAGTAATAACACCTTCTCCTGTGCCACATCTTACATTAAAAACAATTGAGTCAGTTTGTCTAGTTGAACTAACTAATCTGAAAAATATAAAAAAAAAAAAATTTGTTTTTAAATAGCTCAAAGTCAAAATATTTTAATTACTAAAACTTTTTGTAACATTATATAAATAATTATAAGTTTACCTAGTAGAAAGTAAAGGGTAAGTTTCTAGTGATGCTGCCCATGCTTCAATACTCCAAGGTGCCGACTCATATAGCCTTAATTCTCTATCAGTAATAGCAGCAAAAATTGATTGCCATTTATCGTTATCTTCACTACTTTCAGAACTACACCTGTCATTCTATGAAAACAACAAAAGAAAATGTTAATTACATAAACTATTATCAAAAATAGTAATAATAGTTTTAATAATCTGACTCACTAATGAAGGCGGTTTTCTGGAAAGCCATCCAATATGTCTTAATTCTCCTAAAATATTTGTTAATACATTGGATGCCACTTTAAGTGCTCTTTCTGTGAGAACTGCCAAAGCAGAATGCAAGGTGTTAAACCATGCTGCTGCTTCTGCGGCATCTGATGCTCTTAGCACGCAAGCATGTACACTGTCCGGAGAGTGAAGCTCTAGTGTTCTATTTTCTAAAAAAGAAGCAAATAAAATTTTAAGGTGGAAAAAATTTAGGTTTTTGAAGAAATTTAGATTAATGAACTTACCAGAATCAATATGCCTGAAATTTCTAATCAAATAACATAGTTGTAAAGGTAGATATCTAGTATCAGCTCTTTGGGGAGATTTGGGAGAAGGAGGATCACTAGATAAAAACCCTCTTTGCAATTCCCATCCAACTTCTGATATTATACTTGCTTTTCGAAAATAAGGAGTAACCTCTCGCAAATATTTAACTGTAACCAAAAAAAATTAAAAAAATAAATTCTACTTTTTTTAGAATTCAAAAGAAAAAAAAAAACGTTACTAAACTAATACGGTATTTTATTACTCTATGATATATATACGAAAATTCGGCAACACTGGTTAAATATTATTTTTTGAATTCGCGCCTACTTTTAGATCTTAACTGACATAAAAAAATGAAATTAAATTGTGGTGTGACAATTGTTAATCGCTTTGCAACCAATATTGGTATAAAATGTGATCAAAAATTTAAAAATGCCGTTCTAGCCGTAATGAAACCTCCAAAAAATGAAGTAATTTATTTGTTGCTTATAACCTCAAAGAATAAAACTGGCACAAAATACAAAGTAAGTTTTCTTTTTGAATCATTAAACCTTAAACTTAGTGATTGGTTTTTAATTATTTTATAATTTTAGATTCGTGGTAACATTGAAAAAACTTTTACACAATTTAAGCATCAAGGCAAAAGTACGATTAGATTTTTGGAGCCGCCACATGATATACAAATAAATGCAGACAAAATTCAATTAGCAAATTTTTTATTATTTTTAAAAAAAGTTTGGAATAATGAAGTTGAAGATGTGCCACATACTACAAAGCTTCCAACATTAAAAAATGTTAATTCAAATAAATTGGAGATTAGTAAAAAATCTCAATATCCTACACTTCAAGGATTTCCAAGCAATTTGCAGACACTAATAGTAAGTAAAAACACAACGACACAATAATAAATAATTTTTATTGCAATGTGATTCAAACAAAAACTACTTTCACAGATCAATAATTGTCATTTAAAAAAACTAGATAGTAGAATTATGAAATTAAAAAATTTAACTACATTATCTTTGGACAATAATAACCTGACCGATATCCCTTATGAATTGAAAAGAATGTCTTTAAAGTATTTGTCGTTATCCAATAATAAATTGGGAAATAATCACCAGTGCTGGAAATTTTTATCATGGCCCTTAACAGAATATTTGGAATATATAAATTTGTCTGGAAATGAAGTAAGTAGTATTTTTTTTACCAATCCAAACTTCTTTTATAAAAAAAAAAAAAAAAAAAAAAATTTTACTTAAACAAAATATGTTTCAGATGAAATATTTTCCAGCTAGCCTTTCCAGATTTCATAAGTTAAAAGTATTGAAATTGAGCAACATATCAGCTAATAGAATTCCATTTCGAATATTTTTATTACCAAATCTTCAAGAGCTTGATCTCAGTAGAAATTCTTTGTTAGCATTACCGGGAACGATAACAAAAAGACTAAAAAAATTTGATAAGCTCGATATATCAGAAAATGAATTTTCTCAAAGCAATATTGGGACATCAATCGACATGAACAAAATGCCAAAAGATTATGTTCCAACCTTATTAGAATTTTCCATGAGAAACACGTTGAAAAATAAGTAATGTTGTTTAGTACAATAAGACTAACGACACATTAAAAAATTAATTTATTCAAAATTCTGTGAGTATTTTTTTTTATTTGGTATTTCAGATTACTTTATAATGAATCGACTTTACCCCCTCGACTGATTCCTTTATTAGATCATGCTAAGCTGTGTATTTGTGAAAGGATTTGCATTAAGGATTTTGGATTTATATACACAACCGCTGATCCGAAATCATTAGCGAATACAATAATTACATCAAATCGAATTAACACGATATCGATAGCTTTCACTTCGTGTTGTCCGCAACATTTGGATTATTCCAATATTCAATCATAACACAAAAGTTTTAAAAAAAAAAAAAGAATTTATATACCGCGTATTTATTTATTTTGTTATTTTTTTTTTTTTTATTTATTTTCATATTATCATTTGCCATTTGATTTTGATGCTTAAGAGATTATTATTATATAATTTTTTTTTGTTAATTTATCGTAATAATTATAAATAAAAATAATCATTTCAAACACGTTTGAATTAAATGAGGCGTAAGTCAAAGTCAAAATAAATATTTCAATCTACGATAAAAAAATTATAATTTATGCATTATAATTAATGTTAATTTTATTATTATTATTATTATTATTGAATATTAATAAAATTAACGGTAATAATAAAATCAAATTCTATTAATTAACATATTTTAAAAAAACCTTTTTTCTTTTACAAAATATGTTGTCACGGTTTTAAAATAATTTTTGGCAATTAAAAAAAAAATAAATAAAATTAATTCCCTTCCCCGCCCCTCGGAATAACAATTAATTAATAAAAATTTCGCAACACTAAATAAATTTATTAATTCACATTTTATTATTATTATTATTATTTTAATTTACTTTTGTTATCATCATTATTAATTAATTGCCAAGTGTGTTCATTTTTTTAAAAATGTTATTATGACTTTTCTTTTTTTTTCCCAACCATTTTTGAAAATTATTTTTTCTTTCTTGGCAAAAAGTATAAAAAAATATTTTTCTTTTAATTATCACAATTGTGTGTGTGTGTGTGCGTGTGTGCGTGCGTGCGTGTGTGTGTTAATCAAAGAACAAAAATAAATTTTTCATTATTTCTCCTTTTTGTTTTCTCGTTTTGTCTTTTTTTTTTTTTTTTTTTTTTTTTTTTTTTTTTTAAAAGACAATATTTATTTATTTATTTATTTATTTTTTCAATAAAATTGTTTAGAATGACGTAACGTTTTAATAATAGAAATTTTCCTTGATGAACTATTGACTCATTATTTAACATCATTAATCAAAAATAATTCGCAATAAATAATAAAAAAAAAAAAATTGACTTCCGCCA
>NW_002987019.1:0-1355 GCF_000006295.1 Pediculus humanus corporis
CATAATGTAATAATATCTTGTTTTCCGTGTTTTTATTTATTTTATTTAAATTATTTTAAAAAAAAAATACTTTATTAGGATTTTGTTTTACAATATTAATAAGTGTAGTTTTTAATGGGAAAGTTGTTTTAATTTCATACAAACGCTTCGTGATTTTATTTCGGGTAATAATTTATAAATATTTAAAATGTTTGATTATTTCTGTCAAATGATAATCGTTGACGTAGGAGGTTGTTTTGTCTTGAGTATGCAAATTTAGTTTACAGTATTAAAAATTAGAATGGGTGAAGTTTACAAAAAAAATTAAAATTTTTTAAAATTATTTAAAGTTAGAGGTATGTTTAAAAAAAAAAAAAAAAAGAAAATTTCAATACCTCGTAAACGTCTAAATAGTAATTTTATGATTTTTTTTTTTGCATCTTAAATCCATAATCCATTTAAAATTATTTTTTTCAAATAAGAAAGTAAGGTTTTATTTTTTATTAAAAAAAAATTGCTTATTTACATCATAATTTGAGAAAAATATTTATTGAAATTAAGTTTTTAATATCAACGTTTTTGTAATAAGTAAAAATCTCTCTTAAATTATCATTTTAAGATATTAGAATCAATATTTTTTCACAAAGAATGAATTTTACATTGCTATTTAAACTTCACAAATTTACTTATTTACTTATTGAGTTAAAATTTTTTTATTTTTATTTTTTATTACCAGTATTAAAATTTTAATATATGCTTAAATAAAAAAATACTTTTTAAATATATCTCTCTCGGCATTACACTTGAATTAATGTTTTTTTATAAAATTTTTAAAAATTTAAATTAAGTATACCTGACTTAAGAATAAATTAATTAAGTTTAAACAAATTATCTTCTTTTAATTACTGTTTTGCATAAACTTGAATTAGTTTTAAAAGTTATATATACTTTTTTTACCATTTTAATCGCAATGGAAAATTAATTAAGATTTATAAAAAATTACATTAAAGCAAACAAGTTAATATATATATATTTTCATTTAAACCATTTAATATTGCCTTACTCTACTTACTTACCATTCTTAAATTACAAATAAGTTTTAAAAATTTTAAGGGTGAAAAAAAATGAATATTTTATTTTATAAGTTTGCAAATTTAACGGAACCATTCTTACACCCTTATTTTCGACAAATCTTTTTTGTGTGTTTTTATTTTTATTTTTTTTTTAATTTATTTATAGTTTGAAAAAAATTTTGTTTTAATTTAAATTTTTACTACTTTTGTGTGTGTGTGTTTTTTTTTTTTTTTTTGCTTAAAGTTTTTTTGTATTTAGATTTAAAATTTTAATTTATACTTGTCATTGTGCATGGTTACTCA
>NW_002987019.1:1381-9025 GCF_000006295.1 Pediculus humanus corporis
TAAATATAAACATTAAAATAAAATGTATATATTTACATCACTTCAAATATAATATATTTCGTCAAATAATTTTAAAATCAGTAAAAAAAAATTTTTTGTTTTTTTTTTGGTCAAAAAACGTAATTAAAAGTTTTACATTTTTAATTATGAATTTATATCTAAAAAATTTTCAATTAATCTCAGAATTCTACGGTTTGGTCGTTAAAATTCGTTTTTTTTTTTTTTTTTTTTTTTGGGGAATCAATTTCTAAAAATTTTTTTTACACCTTATTAATTTTAATATTAATAACCATTTACACGGTTATTTTATTCGTTAAAGCGATTTAATAAATTGCTATGAAATTAAATATTATTAATTCCAACTTTTTAATTAAAATATTTTTCCTGGATCTTCCCTATAGGATAGGATCTATTAATTTCATGTTTTCTTTGAACCTTTTTTTTACCTTTCGATATCCGAAAAAAAAAAAAAAAAAGTTTTATAAACAAATTTTTTTTTTTTTTGTCTACCTAAACCAGTCCTTCCTAAAGGATGCTGTATGTTGTTGCCGGGAGATGCAAACGCGGCTGCTCTTATCCATCGATCCAACATTTTATTCTCCTCGGCCTGGGTTCTCCCAGTGGTTCCCGGGTAACATATCCGTGTTAACTTTCCAAAAAAAATTTTTGTCATTCCTATTATTATTAAGGTAAAACTTTTTCTTTTTCTTTTTTTTTTAATTTGTTCCTTTCCAAAAAAATTTAAAAAAAAAATTTATCAAAAATTAATTTTAATTAAATTGTTTTAGATTTAATTTTTTTTGATTATTGTTCGACGTTCAAATTTTTAATTATTATAATCGAGACTATATTTAAAGCAAAAGAAATTTCGTACTTTATAAAAGTAAGAACAAAAATTTTTTTTTTTTGTCGCGTTTAAAAAACTTTTTTTTTTTTAAAAAATAAATTATAATTTGTTTATAATTTTCAAGAAGGTTTAAAAAACTTTTTATTATTAGTAATTCGTCGGGTTTTAGCTTAATTGTCTTTATAAAAAAAAAAACAAATATATAAGGTTTCAATTAAAATTTAAAAAATCTGTTTAGATTATTATTTTCAATTGAATAAATTTTTTTTTTTTGGATATGACAAGTGGTATAGTAATAAGGTATAACAAGGTATAACATATGTTCGTTTTTTAATTTTTTCATATATTATTTTTTTTAAATTATTGTAAAAACTTGATTTATTGAAAACTAATTAATTTGATTTTGATATAAAATTTTTTTGTTAAGGGTTCATTTTAATAGTTTTAGGGTCAATGTCGGGTTTTTTTTTCTTTTTACAATCAATTCAATATTTACTTAATTCTCCCCAATTCTCATTCAAATTTTCATTTATAATAATGAATATAATATAAAAGTTAATAAAAATAAGTATGAGATCTCGTTAGGCTTGCATATTATTACATTATTAAATTTTTTTGCCCAATTTTTTTTTTTGAATGAGGTAATTTTTTTTTTTTAACTTTTTTTTTTCCCCCCCTTGTAAAAATTTTCTTACTTTAATTTATTTAAATTTATATACGATAACTTCACAACCTTGGAAATTTAATACAAATTTTAATTTCCCTAGAGTTTTTTAATCACATAACAAAAATTATAAGTTTTTATTTTTACTTAAAAGCATTATATACAAAATCAAAAATTCTTTATGTGTTTTTTCTCGAAAATAGACGAAATATTCAAAATTTTCTTTTTCTTTTTGTTGAAAAAACAGGAAAACGGAAAAACAATTCAAAATACTACGGACGATTGACGGTGACTTTGAATCGTGATAAACATGTTTCCTAGATTAAATCCCTGTCATTTGTATATATTGTTTTTATATTATTTATTACAGTATTATTGATTTTAATATATAGTAAATAAATAATAATAATATAATATTTTAATATTATTTCAAAGATGTCAAAAAAATTCTCTCGATTGTAATTTATTTAAATGGAAAAAAAAAAAATTTTCTTTTTATGGTATTTTTTTTTTTATTATATATTTTAATTTTATTAAAATTTTGTTTTTTTTTTTTTATTATGTTTAGATGCGGACAGTGACGAAGACATAATTACCGATTATTTGTCAGAAAGTGACAGGACAGGACCCCCAATAACAAGTGGTATAGGGGGTCCTGGTCCTTTGGTTCCAATCATTTCGGTTACGCCTCATTCACCTGGAAGTAAACACTATTTAATTTTAGGTACAATAATTTATCGAAAAAGAAGTTTACTTTTTTTTATAAAAATCGATATAAAGTAATTTTTAATTCTTTTTTTTGCAGATGAAAATCTTCAACATCTTCACAAGATTCACGATACCATTCAGCAAATGCGTCATGTATCTGGATACAACAGCAATAACAGTGGTTTAACCCTCAGGTTAAATCAATCAAATCGTTTAAGTTGTTCTTGCCCGTCATTAAACGATGCTGGATCTGATCCTGAATTATTTACAAATTCAAATTCAACTCCTACCCATGGAACGGGAAAAGGTACCGTAATATCCAATGAGGGGTTTTTTTTTGCTTCGGAATTATATTGACGATGTTTTTTTTTTTTTTTTTTTTTTTCTGATTCAATAAGGACGTGAGTTTTTGAAAAAAGAATGTATCGTTTCAGGTTCTTCAAAGTTGTGGTTGGCATCTAAAAATATTTTAGATGCTGATTTTAATCGCAGAAGAAGTTGGACTGCATTAGAAGACTTAAGTAGCGGTAGAGGAATAAAGCCATGTCGGCAAAGAAGTATGAGTCTGAGTAGCCTTGATTCAGAGCAAGACGATCCTTTTTCCGATCATCAAGATGGTGGAAGTACGAGTTTGTTGGTGGCAGCGGGAAAATCAGTCACAATCAATACGAGAAGAACGAATAGAAACAATGGTGGAGCATCTACTCATTCTTTGAACGAAGCTGATTTACAGGTATCCGTAAATTAATCGTCCATTATTATTAAAAAAAAACCCAAAGTATATTTCATTCATTTTTTTTCTCTTCATTTTAGAACGATTTTAATGTTGTGATTGCTAAAAGAGAGGCTGAAAATATGAGATTGTTGTCAGCACGACTTCCGCTACAAAAATCAATTTCAACGCCTTCAATTATAGCAGTTCGAGATATAGTTCCTGAAGTCGTTTCAGAAGAAAGTACCGTTACACTACCCGTGTAAGTTTCCATATATTTTCACTATTAGTATTTTGCAGATTTATTTATATTATTTATTTACACGTCACTGGCCCATTTTAAAAAATAAAAAAACACCAAATTTAAAGTAATAATTAATTAATTAATTTTTTTTTTTTTATAAATATTTTGTTAAACGGTTTGGCTTGCATGTATATTTATTATTATTATTATTATTTTTTTTTTATATACATTAAACGTTATTTTTTATTTTAAAAAAAAAAAAAAATGGGTTGTTGAAAGCTTATGTAGTTTTTGCTTATTTATTTTACTACTTATTGCTTTCGATTTCAATTTATTTTATTTATTTATTTATTTATTTTATTAAATAAAATTAAATCTCTGTAAAGCGGAGATTTTATAATAAATGAATTATTATTGAAAAAAAAAACCGTACGAAATTAAACAAATTTTTTTTACTTTGTTTTTTTTTTATTTTTATTTTTTTTAAAAATAATTTTATTGAAATTTTTTGTTTTAACCTTTGTATTGCTTTGCTTGTGCTTTTTTGTGTGTTTTTTTTTTTTTTTTTTTTTTTTTTTGGGATTTACTTTTTTATTTGCTTTTGAAATTATGAATTATGAACACGGGACACAACAGGGGCCAACTTCGTCCAAGTGGTACAGAAAGTGAAACTGAAGAAGAAGTTATGTCATCATTGTTGGATCCTTCTCAGCATCCTTTTGTTGTCGATATGCCACCGAGTAGTCAAATACACCTTCATCAATTATTCGAAGAGTGAGTAGGCATGTGAATTAATTGATGAATAGGAGGAGGCCGTATTTGAACGAAACGGCAGCATTTTTTTATTAATTGTTTGCTAATTACCAATCAATCACCGATCTCAGTTTTTTTTTTTTTTGTATCACGCTTTTTTAAATCACAAATTTTTTAATGTAGAAAATGAATATCCGAATGAAATGTACTAAATAAAATTTAGTGAATATTTTTACAAAAAAAAAAAAAAATTCTGCGGTTTACGAAATCAAATAATTAAATGCCACTTAATTTTTAATTTGGGAAAATTTAAATGATAATATATATATGAATTACAACAGACTTTCCAAATTCATTAAAAATTTTTTTTATTGTTAATAAGTAACCTTTTTAATGATTTCAGATCTTACACGGCACATTCGGAAAAAAGAAGGAAAAGAGGAAGTTTGTTTTTTCGAAAGAAAAAGGTGAGATTTTTGATCGAGAATCAAATTTAAATTGCGGTTTTTAATAAATATGAAGGTAGAAATTGTGGCCAAAATGTACCGTATTGTTCTTTCGAATAAAAAAAAAATATTTTTGCGAAGAACTAAAAAGTTTTTGGCCGAAAATAAAAAAAAAAAAAAAAAATATTTTGCGAGTTTGCCGAGAGTGTATCATTAAGATTTTGTACTTTCTGCGATTAACTCGTACATTTTTTTTCGGTTCGTAAAATAAAGCTTAATGTCAAAACTTAATTATAACATGGGGGTTTTTTTTTTTTTTTGGTAGGATAAGGTAAAGAAGGTTGTTCATCAATGGGTTTCAGTTTCATATGGATTTTCTTACAACTGCGACTCTTGCTCAAAACCGCTTACCAATAAGCCAGCACTTTATTGTGATAGTAAGTAAAATTAACACAAAGTTGTATATTTTCATCATTATCGATTTTAAATATAACCAAAAAACTTTCTTTTTTTCAGATTGCACCAAAAGAGTTCATGCGAATTCTTGCAAAGATCAACTTTTAGAATGTGTCAAACCTAAAACGAGTAAAGGTGGTTCTAAGGGACCGCAATCCCTTTCAAAACGGGGATCCACTTCTCAGCAATCAAATAGCAGTAATAGGTGAGTTAAATGAAAACCTTTTTAAAAAAAATTTCACATTTTTTTTATTTTTAAATTTAAAAAAAAATGAATAATACCGTCCGGATATTTTACATACCGGCATGCCTATTTATTTATTTATTAATTTTAAAAAGAGCCCATCGAGTTAATCGAGTCTACGGGGGAGGGGGAGGGAGGGGAAATTCAAATAATTTTTTTTTTTAATTTAAATTAAATTGCAGCACGTTTTAATATAATCATGCTTGCTTATCATTTTCGTATATAATAAGCAAAATTTGTTCGAGAGCAAAATGTTTGCGTTATTAAATATTATTATTATTATTATTAGTGTTTTGGCAAAATTTGCTAGAAAATGTGCACAAGAATATTCGCTTATTTTTTTTTTTTTTTTCTGCATTAATTATTATAATAATAATAATGAATGATGATGATGATGATGATGATGATGATGATGGTTAGAATCAGGGGTTTTCAAATTTAAAATAAAGTAGTGAGTATTTAAAAAAAAATTATTTTTAAGCCTTTTAAAAATAATTTTTTATTTTAAATGATCATAATTAATAATAATAATAATGATAATGAATTTAAAAGTTATTGCTTTTTTTTTTTTTTTAAATTTTTTCAACTGCTTTTTTTTTTTTTTTTTTTTTTGAAAACTTCTGATTTGTTTTTTTTTTTTCAAATTCTTGTGCAGCATGTTTTTATTTTAGCGATTTTTTTTTTCTTTTTTTTTTCTTTTTTTTAAATTAAGTTTTTTTTTTTTTATCAATTTTTGAAAAATCATAGTTATTTTATTTCCGCTTATTATTTAAAGCTTGCCCTTAGTGAGCATATATTATACACTTAAAATTTTAAGGCCGATTTAGAAAGTATGTTCGCAAAAAATTTGCCTATATTACCTTCCAAAATTTTTGCCATTTATTAAAAGCAGGCATTTAACGGTGATTTGAAAAGAAATTTTTCAAATCAATTTTTAATTCCAAATTTGACCTGTAAAAAAAAAAAAAATAACAATAACAAGTAAATTTAATGTAAATATGTAAAAAAAAAAAAAAAAAAAAAAAAAAGAAAATGTGAAACCGCAAAACCTGCTAACAAAAAAAAATGTTCCTCTCCTGTGCCATCTCAGGAAGACGACGTTTTGTTATTCTCCGTGGAAAAGAGTCGCCACCAAACTTGGAGTAAAGTAAGTTTCCTCCATCTATCAATCAACCGCAATATATATATGAGTCTGTAATAATATATATATATATATACTTATAAATATTCATTCATTCATTCATTCATTCATAAAACGTTCAAATGCATTACATACTTATTTTAATTCGTAGTATTGTAATAAATTGCTCTCTCTCTCTCTCTCTCTCACTCTCTCTCTCTCTCTCTCTCTCTCTCTTTCTCTCTCTATCTCTCTCTACTCCTGATACGTACCAATTTTAGTTTTAATATATATGCATATACGGACAAAGTTATTTCGAATTTCGATTAATTGTCAAATGATTACAAAAAAAACACGTGTGCGTGTGCGTGTGTGCGTGTGCGTGAACTTTTGTTAGTAAAAGAAAATTGTCAGTTTATATTTTTCTAGAATTGGTATGAATCAGAGGTGGGGTTAGCTTATTTAATGCTTTTTAGCTTATTAACGATACTTTTCCAAAGTGTTTTTTAATTTAACTAAACTTTTTTTTTTCATTTTGAATTTATTTTGAATTCGAAAAAAAAAATTTCTTTTTCTATTTTGCATGTTGCGAATTTTGAATTTTCCAATTTTATCACACGTGTGATTTATATATGTATTTATTGATTCTTTAATAAAATATTAAATTGTCAGTTTATTTTAGAAGCTAATAAACCTGATAAATAGTCAAAAGATACCTAAAAATTTTTTAATTTTTTAGAGCCATTCACTCTCCATTGTCGATACCTATAAAAATAAAAATTAATTTAAATTTATATTAATTGATTTTTAGGCTTATTTTATATAGTTATCAATTACATTACAATAATTTATATGAATTTATATGAAAGTTGTGATTTCCTAGGGTTCATTAAAAAAAATTAATAGAAAATAATTATAAAATTTTATTAATCATTTTTTTTTTTTTTTGTTTTTAAGTAATTTATGTTCAGCAATTATTTGCATGTTTTAAATGTTTGCCTTGAGTAAACACTATTACATAAAAACTTGATAGTAGTAAACATTTTATTTATTTATAAGAAAAAAAAAGTTAAATTATCGGCTAAAGGTAAAATTTTTATGTGTGTACGCATATTGTATTAATTAAATTTCGATTATTTTTATAATCGAATAATTTTTTATTTGTTTTTTTTTTTTTTTTTTTTTTTTTTTTTTACTTTACGCCTTTAGTATTTTTTTTTTTTTTTTTAATAAAAATCAAAAACATTTTAAAAAAAAAAAAAAAATTTATAGAAACTCTAAATGTTTTATACGGTAATAAAAAAGTTAGTTTTTATTTATTTATTTATTTATAATTTTTAGAATTTTTGTTATTAATACGTGAGAGTTTAGGTTTAATAAGTATCCATTTTTATATTAATTAAATAATGGTAAGTGATTAATCAAATTTAAAAGTTATAAAAAAAAAATT
>NW_002987019.1:9308-17408 GCF_000006295.1 Pediculus humanus corporis
TGGATACGGATCCATTTTTGGGTTTGGAAGATAGGGAACCGGAATCGTGGACGCCCACCGTTGGAAAAGACATTCTCAAACGTTTGGATGATAAAGAAATAAAAAGACAAGAACACATGTACGAATTTATACTCACGGAAAAACATCATTGTCTCACATTGCGAGTAATGCAAAAAGTTTTCGTCGAGGGAATAAAAAAATATTTTCAATTGGGAGCAATAGTCAATAGAATGTTTCCGAGACTCGCCGATCTTACGGAGATACATTTTAAGTTTTTATATTTATTGAGGCAACGTCAAAAAGTGTCTCCCCTCATTGAAACATTTAGTGATATTTTATTAGAACAATTTTCGGGGACTTGTGCTCAAAAGCTTAAGTCTGCTTATGGGGAATTTTGCAGTCATCACAGCGATGCTGTCGGGATTTACAAATATCATTCGGATAACGATAGAAGATTTGGAGGTTTCGTACGACAATGTCAACAGAATCCTTTGCTCAAAAAAAAAGGAATTCCCGAATGTATTCTTTTTGTCACTCAGAGACTCACAAAATATCCATTACTAATAGAAGCTTTGATCAAATCGACAAAGGACAATAAAATTGAACAGGAGCGACTTCAAAGAGCTTTGGCTTTGGTTAAAGAAATATTAGTTGAAGTGAATGCTCAGGTCGCCGAAAAAGAGAAAGAAGACAGAAAATTAGAAATTTATAATAGAATCGATGCGAAGTCATTCACAGTTCGTAGAGGAATCAAATTTAAAAAATCGGATATACTTTCGGATAATCGTAAATTAAAGTAAGAAATGATTTTTAAACCCTCGAATTTATTTCTATGGGTTAAAGGTCAAAAGTAAAATAACAATTTAATTGTTTTTTAGATTTGAAGGTACGGCTATGTTGATGCAGGGAAGAAGTAAAATGCAATACGTTGTAGTTATAGTTTTAAGTGATGTTTTATTTTTTCTACAAGATAATAATACCAAATACTCATTTTTTACTCCCGACAATAAAGTAAGTTTTTTTTTTAATTTATTTAATCTTTTATTATTAAATGCAGTCTAAATATAAATATTTAATTGACAGACTGGAGTTGTATCACTTCAAAAGCTGTTGGTACGTGAAAAAGCTGGACAAGATTCAAAAGGGATTTATTTGATAAGTTCTCATCCCGCGGAACCGGAAATGTTTGAATTAAAAGTACACAAGCCAAAAGATAAACAAACGTGGATTCAAGCTATCAGAAGTGCCGTCCAAAGTTGTCCGGAGGAAGAAGATGAAGAGGGAGGAACAGTTTTAAGTAACGAGGATAAGCAAAGAATGTGGGAAGCTAAACAAGCTCATATCAGGCAAATCGTCGGTAAGTTAAAAAATTTTTTTCAAAATATTCATTTTTTTTTTTTTTATTATAATATCAAAAATATTTTATAAAATATTTTTAATAAGACAAAAACAAATATTCAGTTTCATTTTTACGGGATTGCTTTATTAATTGTTACTTTGTTTTTTTTTTTTTTGTAATTTAATAAAAAGTAAATTAAAATAAAAATCTTGTTGTTATTGACACATAATAATATATACATATATATATATAATTTTCGTGTAACATTATATGTGTATTTAACTGTAAAATATAAATCTTTCGAAAAGTTTAATAATATATGACAAATATGTTCGTAAAAGGTTCGATGTCAAATTAAAAAATTTCTTCTGGTAGACTATATGTTGTTGCATATATATATATTAAAAATTATATTCAATTTTTTATAAATGAGTGTTTAAAAAAAAAGTTTACATTTGTTTTTTTTTTTTTTTTTCTTTTTTTTTTGTCTTTTTCTTTTTGCTATTTTTCTTCTTTAAGGGCCTGCCGATATTGGTTTAGGATTTTCAGGTAACTCTACAGTACGTCAAAATTTTCTTCCACATCATTTATTTTTTATTTTATTTTATTTTTTTAAATCTTTACTAAACTATTGAATGTTTTTTAAATTTTTTTCGATTTATTTTTTTTTATTTTGACGTATATTGATTATTACGAGTGGAATTTTTATTTTTAATACTTTTTGTGCATGATTGTAAAAAAAAAAAAATGAAATTTTAGATAAATTACAATTTTTTTGTTTTAATAAAATAATTTAAAAAATGAGTGAAAAATTTTGCACTCCTATTATAATTATGTTAGGTTTTTTTTTTTTTTTTTTTTGTGGAAAACTTTTAAAATTTTAAACAGCATGTTAAACGAATAAATTTTAAGTTTCAAATGAAGCTCTACGAAATTAAAATTATTTTTACAGATATTCTTAAACAAAAAACCCACGAACAGGCTTTAATTTTAGAAGAAAAGATGGCCTTGCAATTGAAACTTTTGGCTGCTTCTGGACTGACCAACGTACCAGAACCTCCCAGTTATTGTCATTTAGTTGCAGAAAATGCCGACACGAGCTCCGTATGGAAAAAAGTCATATCTGCCGTTCAGGTAAGATGAAAAACTTATTTATATATATTTAAAAAAAAAAATATTTTTATTAAAGTTTATAAAAATGAATAAAATTTATTTTGAAAATTCAAAATTTTTTGTCCTTTTTGTTTTCAGGAAGTGAGCCAACTCGCTAGCTCTCTGTATGCGTCTGGTACTAATTTGTCAAGAAGTGTTAGTTCTGTCGGGGAACGTCAAAGTGATGCTTACGTATCTCCGACACTTCCAAAACGTGCAGAAACATTTGGAGGTTTCGATAACACTCAAGTTTCCGGTAGTAAACTTGGTGCCATATTAAAAAAACATAAGGAAAATTCTTCTGGTTCCAGTGGTATTGATAATGTGGATTCTAATGCAAAAAATGAAATGGTTTGTCGATATTTTAACATGACTTAAAATTATATTTACTTTTAAAACTTGGTAAAAACTTATCAATTTGTTTATTATATAAATATTACAGGACCCATTTTTTTGGAGAAACGCCATTATTTCGGCTTTACCACCAGATTTTGCAGGAGCTAGTTCCAGCGCATCCAGTGATATACCTGCTTTATTGACTCTTGGTCGAGAGCAACAACTTGCTGCTATATTGTTATCCCACGATGTTTATACGCTGTTATGCATTTTCTGGCAGCAAATGACATCAATTAATAAGTAAGTTAAAACTTTTATACAATAAATATTCTCATGGGAATTAAAAAATACTTAATTTTTTTCTTTCGTTTTTACCACGTAGCCTTCAGGCTCAGTTGGCTGTTTACAAAGAACAATTAAATAGTGATGAAAAGGATAGAAAGCCTACTTATAGACACAATCATCAATTGGAAGAGTTGAGAAACATTCAAGACAAATTAAATCAAGATAAAGAAGCTTGGTTGAGAGAGAAAGAAATTGAGGAAAAAGAATTGGAAGAAAAACGTTGCAAATTATTCTTGCTCGAGGTTAGTTGGTTTTTTGTCGCGTACAAAATATTCTTAAACAAAATTTTTAACAAAACCCATATAAATTTTTTTGTAGAATCAATTAAGAGAAGAACAAAAAGACATAACGAAGCAAAGAGAGCAATTATATAGAAAAATGGAAATGTTAACAAACCAAGGAATATTGATTAGTCCAAATATGCCGGTTGTTACTACTCCACCTATAGAAGAACAAGGTTTTCAGACACCTCCATCGTCTGTAGAATTTCGTAGAAAATCCGATACTCAAAAATGGAAAAGCAGCAGCTTGGGAAAAACGGGAAGTTTGCCGCCAAATTTAATCAGCGCCACCAATCAACAAAAAGTGCTTCCAAATCTTCAGGTGCGTTCTAACATCTTGATTCCGACTCATCATAAATAATATTTTTATTTTAATATTTAATTGTTTTCTTTTTAGATAAAACAACAATTACCGTTAAAACTTGCCACTAACAATAAACCGAGTTCCATCGCGCCTGCTGCTTCCAGTTCGGGAACTCCGCAAATGTTGCCCATGAAACTAAGTCAAACAACGGAATCGCGTAGAAATATGAGCGGACTTTCTGGAATTCCCTCTCCAAGTATTCATCCAGGCTATCAAAGACTTAATTCTTCAAACGTTCCAGGGGGAGAACAACCCTCTCATTCTCATTCCAGAACGGGAAGTAGTCCTGCTGCAATAATGCAGAATTCACCCCCAAGTTCTCCGAACACGACTAAAATCAACACTCTAACGAAAAACACTTATCCAAAGCAGCAGGAAAATCCAGAGGAAAAGGTTATATTTTTCTGACAGTTGATTAATTTTCTTCCTTCGTTTGGAATGAAAAATGGGGAAAAGCCGCAAAATTAGGAATATTATCGACTTAATAATAAGTTCGGTCATGATTATTACATTTCATGACTGGAAAGTAAGAGAGAATTCGAATGTTTATTTTTGTTTATTTTAATGTAAATGGGGGAATATAATTAATAACAGTATTATATGCAATCATAGAAATAATTTTTAGTTAATTTGTTTTTCTCATAGTTAAAATATATATATATATATATATATATAATTGATAATTACTATTAAACTTGAGAAATTTTATTAAATTATATAAAATTTTAGAGGAAAAAAAAAAAAACAATAAAATATAAAAATAATTATTTATGTGAAAAATTTGATAGTATTTTACAAAGTATAAATATATATATATATATATATATATATATATATATATATATATATATATATATATATATATATATATATTTAAAAAGTTTAGAAAGAATTCTGAGTTGAAAAAAATTAATTAATTAGAGAAAGACAGTATTATGGCAACAAAAAAAAAAAAAGAAAAATTTTAATAATTTCAAAAAATAAATTACATTTAAATTTCAATTATTATCGATTTCGAATAATAATAAATAAATAAAAATTGACAGCTTGAAATTATGAATTAAATATTCGAAATTTTTATTATTTAATTTTTTTTTCTAAAATTTATATTTTTTTAGGATTTTAAATGAAACTGACCGTTAAAAAAACAATCGTCGAGTAATAAAGCTTCCCTAATTTATTTATTTATTTATTTATTTTTTGGGGTCTCACAATAAGACAATGTAGACTTTTATAAAGTTGACAAACGAAATAATAATAATAATAATATTAATAATTTCTTTTTAATTTTAAATTTGATTTTTCAAGAGAAAAAGAAGGATTTTCATTTCAACAATTTAAAATGGCAATAAAAAAATGCAATATAAATATATATATATATATATATATTTGTTTTAAATTCAAGAAAAAGGAAAAAGGGGGAAAAAATTTCTCAAATTTATTTAATTAAAATAATAGTAATAATAATAATAATATTTCATTTTAAATAAATAATTTTTTCTTTTAAAAAACCAATTATATAATTTTCGCTATAATTGTGGCCTTGTTAAAAATTCGCTTGAACAAAAAAAGAGCAAAAAAAAAAAAAAAAAAATGAAATTATTAATTTTTTTTTTGATTGTAAATAATAATAATAATAATAATATTAAAAAAAAATATTTCTTGTATTTGTTGGCCTAAAAATAATATAAACGAAAATAATATATATGTAAAAATTAGTAAAAAAAAAAAGAGGGGGGAAATCGGGGGCGGGGAAATGAATCAAATTTTATTTTTTTGTATTTAGATATAAAAAAAAATCATCGCCTTTGAAAGTTTAAAAAGAAAATTTAAATATAAAAAAAAAAAATAAATGTAAAAAAAAAAATTAAATTATATAAATATATAATAAACAGACACACATATATATATATATATATATATATATATATAAATTTATGTGTTTGTTGGGTAGATAAAAACAAACAAAAACAAACAAGAAAAGAAAAGAAATGTTATAGATAAATATTTTTTCTATCTGTTATTCAGGGTATAATTATGCCAGTTGGTGTTAATAACAATTTAACACTTTCAAAAATTTTATTCTGTTAATTAAATGTTGTTATTTTTTTTTCAAAACTGCCATCTGAAAGTTTAAATAATGGCTGAATTAATAATTATTAAATCCAGGATTTAATAAAAAATTTATTTATTTTTTTTTTTTTTGTTTATTAATGTCTGAAATGAAATTTTAAACTCAAACCAAACTCATTGCTTAATATACTTGAAATATTTTCTATTTCCGGTGGAATTAATGAAAATTTGAAAACTAAAAAAGGTTTTTCCAACAAAAAAAGTTTAAAACAAACCAATTACTCACGGTTGTTGTAAGAATTATGACAATAATTAAAAAAATTTTAATTAATTAATTTATTTAAAAAAACAAATTTTTAAATGTATTGTTTGATATTTTACATTAAATTTTCTAATTTTTTGACATTTTTATTTATTATTAATTGAATTTTATTAAAAATAAAAATAAAATATATATATAAATGTGTGAATATATATTTATCTAAAAGAAAAAAAATTATGCAGGACTTTAATTATCTGTGATTTATTTTTTTTTAACCCCTGTAGAAAATAATTTTAAATGAAATAATAAATTTTCTTTTTTTTTTTCTTCCCCCCCCCCCCCCCCATTAATGTTAAATTGTTGTTACAATAATCTTAAGGCTGATTTACACTTGTTATATTCCACATTAAATTATTTTTTTTTTCCAAAAAATAAATAAATAAATAAAATATGTAAAGATTTCAAAATTTTTAGTTAGTAAATTAAATTAAATTGAAATTTTTTTTAAAATTTCTTTTCAGATGGACAGATTAAGTTTGTAATATAAATTAATAATAAATTAATAATAATTTAATGGTACTTTTTTTTTTTTTTGTAAAAGTAGATTGATTGATTACTTTTTAAAATATTCTTAATAAGACTTCAAATTATTTATTTATTTTTCATCTTGTTTAACTCATTATTATTATTATTATTATTATTATTATTATTATTAAAAATTAATTAATGCTAATTTTTTTCTTTTAATTTGTAAAGAGAAAATATATACATTCCATTTTAAATTTTTTTTAAGTTTTATTAATAATAGTAAATTAATTAATTTAAATAATATTATTATTTATTAATTGTATAAATTTTATTTTAATTAAAAAATGTAATTAATTGTTCGTTTTAGGAATGAATGGATTATAATAATAATAATAATAATAATAATAATAATAATAATAATAATAAAAATAATAATAATTCATATGTTTTCATCATTCATTCTATTTTCAAGACTTATTTTTGTAAAAAAAAAAATAAATAAAAAATAAAAATAAAAATGAAAAATTGTCTTCTCATAAAAATGATTGATTAGAGGGCTAAATTATTATTTATTAATAATCATTGTAGTGGAAATATGAATATTAACTATGGGTAATATTTTAAATAAATATATTTTTAAAAGTTTACAATTTATTTATTTATTTAATTTTGATTATTAAAAAATGTTTTTAAATTAATATTCCATCATTTAAAAATTCATTTGAGTTTAGTATTTTTTATATTTGGACAAAAAGGTTTTTTGAATCAGTAGTTTTTTGTAAATTTTATTGAGTTCAAAATAAAATGAAAATAAAAATAAAAAAACTAAATGTAAATAATTGCAGATGAAAAATAGTTAAAGGAGGAAAAATTTTTTTTTAAATACAGTTTTAAAAATATTTGTGTGACGGTTATTTTAGAAGATTTTAATGTTTTAAAGTACTTTTAAAACTTTGAATAATTTATTTATTTTTTTTTTTCAGACTTTTTGGTAATAGTGTTTAAATTTAATTTAAGGACAAATTAAAAAAAAAGTTTTTTTTTGTTTTTTTTTTTTTTAATTAGTATTGCGACTATTACAGGAAACATAATATTGTTTCAAATAATAATTTAAGAAATACCAACGTAAAATTATGTTAAGTTGGTAATAGAGCTCAGTGACACAGAAGTAAAATGGCTGCCCAAAACTTGGAAGATAAAGCGTTATGGGACGATAGCGAGGTAATTGATGCTAACATTGAATTAAGATTGAACAACTTTTAAAAATTTTGAATTTAATTAAAGTTCTATTTTAATTGTACACTTCTTAATTGTTATTATTTTCGTATTTTCAAATTTGAATAATTTGCTCTGTCATCTTGACTAAATGAAATACTTACAAGCTGAAATTTTTATGTAATTTGTTACAAATTATAAAACC
>NW_002987019.1:17547-20866 GCF_000006295.1 Pediculus humanus corporis
AGTCATGAGAATTTCTCATGAACTTCAAACACAAAATGAAAAAATTAAAGAAAATACCGAAAAAATAAAGGTGAACAAAACATTGCCTTATTTGGTATCAAATGTGATTGAGGTAAGCATAAAATTTTTGTAAGTTTTGGAGAACCAGTTATATTTTTGAAAATGATAAAATAATATTAATTTTTTTCTGTTGCAGTTACTTGATGTAGATCCTCAGGATCAAGGAGAGGAAGATGGAGCTGTTGTAGATTTAGATTCTCAAAGAAAAGGAAAATGTGCAGTAATTAAAACATCTACCAGACAAGTAAGTTTTCAATTAAAATCATTCGCTTTTAAGATATATTTTATAAAACGAATCGATTATAAAAATTTGTGATAGACAGTTACAGCTTGGTCAAATAATAACATTATGTAATAATGTTTTATTTATCCGACACATTTACTCTTGCACATTTTTATGAATTTTAAATTATTAAAAATTTTTTTTTTTTTAATAATATATAAGGAACATGTACTCTATTTTGATATTAAAAAAAAATTTTTTTGCAGACATACTTTTTGCCGGTCATAGGATTAGTCGATGCTAAAAAATTAAAACCTGGAGATTTAGTTGGTGTTAATAAAGATTCTTACTTAATATTGGAAACATTACCTGCAGAATATGATGCCAGAGTAAAAGCGATGGAAGTAGATGAAAGACCATCCGAACAGTATTCAGATATTGGCGGTTTGGACAAACAAATTCAAGAAGTAAATACATTATTTTAATTTTAAAATATAAATTTTATATTATGTAATTTTTCAATTTAAAAAAAATTTAAATTTAATTTTTATAATTAACAGTTAATTGAAGCAGTTGTTTTGCCAATGACTCACAAAGAGCGATTTGAAAATCTTGGAATACAACCTCCGAAAGGAGTTCTATTATACGGACCTCCTGGAACAGGTATATTTAAATTGAAATAATTTATTTTGATATTTTTTGTTATTTATTTGTATTTATCATAAATTTAAATCATGTTGTAGGAAAAACTCTTCTTGCCAGGGCATGTGCTGCACAAACAAAATCCACTTTTCTTAAACTAGCTGGGCCTCAGCTTGTTCAAATGTTTATCGGAGATGGTGCAAAATTAGTGAGGGATGCATTTGCTTTGGCTAAAGAAAAAGCACCAGCCATTATTTTTATCGATGAACTCGATGCTGTAGGAACTAAAAGATTTGATTCGGAGAAAGCTGGTGATAGAGAAGTTCAAAGAACAATGTTGGAATTACTTAATCAGTTGGATGGATTTAGTTCGAATGCTGATATTAAAGTAACTTAACTTTAATTTTTTAAATTTATTATCAAAAATTTTTCAATAGAAAAATTTATTTAAAATTTTTTTTATGCTTATAGGTAATAGCTGCTACAAATCGTGTAGATATTTTAGATCCTGCTTTACTTCGTTCTGGTCGTTTAGATAGAAAAATAGAATTTCCTCATCCAAATGAAGAAGCAAGAGCGCGTATAATGCAAATTCATTCTAGAAAAATGAATGTTAGTCCCGATGTTAATTTTGAAGAACTATCTCGGTCTACGGACGATTTTAATGGAGCTCAGTGTAAAGCTGTTTGTGTTGAAGCCGTAAGTATTTTTTTCATTCGAAGTTTTATATAATTTTGACAATATTTTTAAGAAATTTGTGCTTGGAAATTATTTTTAACGGTTTGAAAAATTAAAAAACTAATTCTTACTAATGAAAGATTTCAAAATTTTAATTTTTTTTATTATTTATTTAAGGGAATGATCGCTCTTCGACGAAATGCAACTTCTGTCACTCACGAGGATTTCATGGATGCTATTTTAGAAGTTCAAGCTAAAAAGAAAGCTAACCTAAACTATTATGCTTAATCAGATTGTTACAATCAAACAATTATTATTTTTTTTTTTTTTATAACTAATTTAATAAATTTAATTTTATATTTTTATTTTTAAATTTTTTTCAACATTTTCCTGTTTCCTAAAGCTATTTTTTTTTTTATATAATATATTAAAGCGAACTAAATTGATTTTTGATAAAAATAAGTTAAAATCCAATTAATTCAATTAAATATAAATTTTAGTTAAATCGTAATACGTTTTTTTCTCTTGAAATCAATTTAAAATTTCTTTTAATCTTTTAAAATTTTATTTTACATTCACAAGAATATTTTTATTCATGGAATTTTTTAAAGAATAATATTTAAAGCAGTTTTTTTAGTTAAATTTACTAAAAGTTTCTAATAATATATAAAAGCTGTGGGTCAGAAACAGTTTTACATCATAAATTCAAAACTATTATTAAAAAAAAAAAAAAAATTTTTAATAAATATTGCAAAATAAAGCATGGTAAATAAATTTCATTGAAAACTGTAACGGTTAAATTATTTTAGCAGTGTATATTCAGATTCCTTTTTAAAAACTGTTTTTAAATTATGATGTCACGCAAAAAATTAACCAATGGCAGCACGTATTCAAGTTCCCCTATTGAAAACTTCTAACGTTTTATTGGCTATTGTTCATATTTCCGTTAAACGTTTTAATGAGTTCTGGACGCACCGAGGGAGTTCGGCGGTTTAATTAGTTTTTTTGTCTTTTATTTATTTAGTGGTGTTTTGTTTTAATTTAGTGTTAGTGATAGTGATAAAGTTTTATAATGTCTTTTCCCAGAGCTAAAATTCAACGTTTTAATGATGTTATGAGTAAGATTTATACCTGTTTTATTTTAAATAATACGTTACAACAATACACACCACTTGCAAATAATATGTATTTGAATGCATATACAAAAATTCATTGTTAATACTTTCATTTATTTCATTTTACATTATCTAATTTAAAGACTTAAATATTGATATTCATTGTTTTAATTGTAAAATATTATTATATTTAATCAAAATGAAAAATTAATTATTAACACTAGCTTCCACTAGTAGGAATCTTGTACCATCAAGTTTTTACTTGATAATTATTTTGAGTTATTTTTATTAGTATTTCTAGGATTATATAAAAATACTTATGTATTTGTAATTATGTAATAAGATGTAATTTATATGTTGTCAGTAGATTAATTAATAAATTTATGCAATATTCTATTTATAATTTTAAGCCCAGGCTGTTTTGTAGTCCTCATGACAGATAAAACTCCTTCAATTTTTAAATTGTTTTATTTTAATGCTTTTCAGATAGTGTTCCCTCACCTACTAAATATGATCCTAAAATTGGGGATAAAGTAAAAGAGGATGCATTTTAAAAAGTGAAACCAAGCAAGTTCCTTTTTCTGATACTGCTTCTGCCTCA